>NW_027463987.1:0-98467 GCF_050947455.1 Rhinoderma darwinii
TGTTCCCACACAGAATGTCTCATAGCGCCCCCACACACAGTATAATGCCCCCCTCCAGTGCCCCACACACAGTATAATCCCCCCATAGTCCCCCACACACACAGTATAATGCCCCCTCCAGTGCCCCACACACAGTATAATCCCCCCATAGTGCCCCACACACACAGTATTATGCCCCCATAGTTCTCCACACACAGTATAATGCCCCCATAGTTCTCCATACACACAGTATAATGCCTTCCAGTGCCCCACACACAGTATTATGCCCCCATAGTGCCCCCACACACACAGTATTATGCCTTAAATTGCCCCCACACACAGTATTATGCCCCCATAGTTCTCCACACACACAGTATAATCCCCCATAGTGCCCACCACACACAGTATTATGCCCCCATAGTTCTCCACACACAGTATAGTGCCCCCCTCACAGTATAATGCCCCCACACAGAAACAGTGCACCAAAATTGAACACAATTCTCATCTCTCCCTGTTACCACAATGAATACAGTACAGCGGATTAAGTAGACCATAGGCCCTGGGCTGTTACCCAAACGTGGGTCCCCCTTCTCCACCGCTGGCCTGCCGCACTGTAACTTTTGTTAACACTACCTTTTTGTGCAACCATTAACAAATGGGCGTTACGATTCCCCTTGTCACAGGGCTGTGTTCCTACATACTGACAGTCTCCAAGCATCGCTGACAGTATCACACTGTGCAGGGACACATCCTTCTGACAAGGGGAACGGTAACACCAATTTGTCTATCAGTCCTGGACTGCACAAGGACTTTTTGTGAAATATCAGGATTTCCTATAATAAACATGTCAGGAGAGGTGACAGATTCTCTATAAATCTAGTGACTCACAGGTGACGATGTGTCAGATTCTAGTAGGTTTTTTTTCTCCTTTCTTCTCCATCCGGTCCAGACTTCATGACGACTTCTCCCGGCCATGACCCATTTCTGCAGAATTTGC
Source organism: Rhinoderma darwinii (assembly GCF_050947455.1). NCBI lineage: Eukaryota > Metazoa > Chordata > Amphibia > Anura > Rhinodermatidae > Rhinoderma > Rhinoderma darwinii. Next base: position 977 of record NW_027463987.1, read on the forward strand.
CACTCAGATGTCTTTAGCTCTTCACTTTTCTAACATTTCCACACCTATAAACAACAATAAAATTATCATGGTGCCACACACTGTGCCCCTATATATAATAGCACCAAACATTGCACCCCTGAATAAAATAGTACCAAACAATGTGGCCCTAAATAGAATTGTGTCAAACACTGTAAAATAAAGCACCACATACACAGTGCCCCCTGTAGATATTGCCACACCGCCATGTAGATAGCGCCACACACGCCCTCCTGTAGATATCGCCAAACACGCCCTCCTGTAGATAGCGCCACACACACCCTCCTGTAGATAGCGCCACACACATCCTCCTGTAGATTGTGCCACACTTCCACATGTAGATAACGCCACTCCCCCTGTAGATAGCACAGAACCCCTATAGATAGCGTCACACAGCGGTCCCCTTGTATATAGTGCCCCACAGCACCCCCCTTGTATATAATGTCACACAGTGCCCCCCCCATTGTATATAGTGCTACACAGCGCTTCCCCCATTGTATATATTGTCACACGGCGCTTCCCCCCTTGTATATAGTGTCAGTGGGCTCTTCCCCCCTTGTATATAGTACCAAACAGCGCTCCCCCTTGTATATAGCGCTACACAGCGCTCCCCCTTGTATATAGTGCTACACAGCGCTCCCCCTTGTATATAGTGCTACACAGCTCCCTCCTTGTATATAGTACCACACAGCACACCCCCTTGTATATAGTGCTACACAGCGCTCCCCCTTGTATATAGTGCTACACAGAACTCCCCCCTTGTATATAGTGCTACACAGCGATTCCCCCTTGTATATAGTACAACACAGTGCTTCCCCCCTTGTATATAGTGCTACACAGCGCTCCCCCCTTGTATATAGTGCTACACCGCGCTCCCCCCTTGTATATAGTGCTACACAGCGCTCCCCCTTGTATATAGTGATACACAGCGCTCCCCCTTGTATATAGTGCTACACAGCGCTCCCCCTTGTATATAGTACCACACAGCGCTTCCCCTTGTATATAGTGCTACACAGCGCTCCCCCTTGTATATAGTGCTACACAGCGCTCCCCCCTTGTAAATAGTGCTACACAGCGCTCCCCCTTGTATATAGTACCACACAGCGCTCCCCCCTTGTATATAGTACCACACAGCGCTTCCCCCCCTTGTATATAGTGCTACACAGCACTCCCTCCCTTGTATATAGTGCTACACAGCACTCCCCCTTGTATATAGTGCTACAAAGCGCTCCCCCCTTGTATATAGTACCACACAGCAAATCCCCCTTGTATATAGTGCTACATAGTGATTCCCCCCATTGTATATAGTGCTACACAGTGCTTCCCCCCCTTGTATATAGTGCTACACAGCACCTCCCCCTTGTATATAGTGCTACACAGCTATTCCCCCTTGTATATAGTACCACACAGTGCTCCCCCCCTTGTATATAGTGCTACACAGCGCTCCCCCCTTGTATATAGTGCTACACAGCGCTCCCCCTTGTATATAGTGCTACACAGCGCTCCCCCTTGTATATAGTCCTACACCGCGCTCCCCCTTGTATATAGTGCTACACAGCGCTCCCCCTTGTATATAGTGCTACACAGCGCTCCCCCTTGTATATAGTGCTACACAGCGCTCACCCTTGTATATAGTGCTACACAGCGCTGCCCCTTGTATATAGTACCACACAGTGCTTCCCCCCTTGTATATAGTGCTACACAGCGCTCCCCCTTGTATATAGTGCTACACCGCGCTCCCCCTTGTATATAGTGCTACACAGCGCTCCCCCTTGTATATAGTGCTACACAGCGCTCCCCCTTGTATATAGTGCTACACAGCTCCCACCTTGTATATAGTACCACACAGCGCTTCCCCCCCTTGTATATAGTGCTACACAGCACTCCCCCTTGTATATAGTGCTACACAGCACTCCCCCTTGTATATAGTGCTACACAGCACTCCCCCTTGTATATAGTGCCACACAGCGCTCCCCCCTTGTATATAGTACCACACAGCGCTCCCTCTTGTATATAGTGCCACACAGCGCTCCCCCCTTGTATATAGTGCCACACAGTGCTCCCCCTTGTATATAGTGCTACACAGCTCCCCCCTTGTATATAGTACCACACAGTGCTCCCCCTTGTATATAGTGCTACACAGCTCCCCCCTTGTATATAGTACCACACAGCGCTCCCCCCTTGTATATAGTGCTACACAGCGCTCCCCCTTGTATATAGTGCTACACAGCGCTCCCCCTTGTGTACAGTGCTACACAGCGCTTCCCTCCTTGTATATAGTGCTACACAGCGCTTCCCCCTTGTATATAGTGCTACACAGCTCTCCCCTCCTTGTATATAGCGCTACACAGCGCCCCCCCCTTGTATATAGTGCTACACAGCGCCCCCCCTGTGTATAGTGCTGCACAGCGCTCCCCTTGTATATAGTGCTACACAGCGCTCCCCCTTGTATATAGTGCTACACAGCGCTCCCCCCCTTGTATATAGTGCTACACAGCGCTCCCCCTTGTATATAGTGCTACACAGCACTCCCCCTTGTATATAGTGCTACACAGCGATTCCCCCTTGTATATAGTACCACACAGTGCTTCCCCCCTTGTATATAGGGCTACACAGCGCTCCCCCTTGTATATAGTGCTACACCGCGCTCCCCCCTTGTATATAGTGCTACACAGCGCTCCGCCTTGTATATAGTGCTACACAGCACTCCCCCTTGTATATAGTGCTACACAGCGCTCCCCCTTGTATATAGTGCTACACAGCGCCCCCCCCTGTATATAGTGCTACACAGCGCCCCCCCCTGTGTATAGTGCTGCACAACGCTCCCCCTTGTATATAGTGCTACACAGCGCTTCCCCCCCTTGTATATAGTGCTACATAGCGCTCCCCCCTTGTATATAGTGCTACACAGCGCTTCCCCCCCTTGTATATAGTGCTACACAGCACTCCCCACCTTGTATATAGTGCTACACAGCGCCCCCCCTTGTATATAGTGCTACACAGCGCTCCCCCTTGTATATAGTGCTACACAGCGCTCCCCCCTTGTATATAGTGCTACAGAGCGCTCCCCCCTTGTATATAGTGCTACAAAGCACTCCCCCTTGTATATAGTGCTACACAGCGCTCGCCCTTGTATATAGTGCTACACAGCGCTCCCCCTTGTATATAGTGCTACACAGCGCTTCCCCCTTGTATATAGTGCTACACAGCGCTCCCCCCTTGTATATAGTGCTACACAGTGCTCCCCCTTGTATATAGTGCCACACAGCGCTCCCCCCTTGTATATAGTGCCACACAGCGCTCCCCCCTTGTATATAGTGCTACACAGAGCTTCCCCCTTGTATATAGTGCTACACAGCTCCCCCCTTGTATATAGTACCACAAAGCACTCCCCCCCTTGTATATAGTGCTACACAGCGCTCCCCCCTTGTATATAGTGCTACACAGCACTCCCCCACTTGTATATAGTGCTACACAGCGCTCCCCCACTTGTATATAGTGTTACACAGTGCTCCCCCTTGTATATAGTGCTACATAGCGCTCCCCCTTGTATATAGTGCTACACAGCGCTCCCCCATTGTATATAGTGCTACACAGCGCTCCCCCCTTGTATATAGTGCTACACAGCGCTCCCCTTGTATATAGTGCTACACAGCGCTCCCTCTTGTATATAGTGCTACACAGCGCTCCCCCCTTGTATATAGTGCTACACAGCGCTCCCCCTTGTATATAGTGCTACACAGCGCTCCCCCTTGTATATAGTGCTACACAGCGCCCCCCCTGTATATAGTGCTACACAGCGCCCCCCCCTGTGTATAGTGCTGCACAGCGCTCCCCCTTGTATATAGTGCTACACAGCGCTTCCCCCCCTTGTATATAGTGCTACACAGCACTCCCCCCCTTGTATATAGTGCTACACAGCACTCCCCCTTGTATATAGTGCTACAAAGCGCTCCCCCCTTGTATATAGTACCACACAGCAAATCCCCCTTGTATATAGTGCTACATAGTGATTCCCCCCATTGTATATAGTGCTACACAGCGCTTCCCCCCCTTGTATATAGTGCTACACAGCACTCCCCCCTTGTATATAGTGCTACACAGCTATTCCCCCTTGTATATAGTACCACACAGTGCTTCCCCCCTTGTATATAGTGCTACACAGCGCTCCCCCCTTGTATATAGTGCTACACAGCGCTCCCCCTTGTATATAGTGCTACACAGCGCTCCCCCTTGTATATAGTGCTACACCGCGCTCCCCAACTTGTATATAGTGCTACACAGCGCTCCCCCTTGTATATAGTGCTACACAGCGCTCCCCCTTGTATATAGTGCTACACAGCGCTCCCCCTTGTATATAGTACCACACAGCGCTTCCCCTTGTATATAGTGCTACACAGCGCTCCCCCTTGTATATAGTGCTACACAGCGCTCCCCCCTTGTAAATAGTGCTACACAGCGCTCCCCCTTGTATATAGTGCTACACAGCTCCCCCTTGTATATAGTACCACACAGCGCTACCCCCTTGTATATAGTACCACACAGCGCTTCCCCCCTTGTATATAGTGCTACACAGCACTCCCCCCTTGTATATAGTGCTACACAGCACTCCCCCTTGTATATAGTGCTACAAAGCGCTCCCCCCTTGTATATAGTACCACACAGCAAATCCCCCTTGTATATAGTGCTACATAGTGATTCCCCCCATTGTATATAGTGCTACACAGCGCTTCCCCCCCTTGTATATAGTGCTACACAGCACTCCCCCCTTGTATATAGTGCTACACAGCTATTCCCCCTTGTATATAGTACCACACAGTGCTTCCCCCCTTGTATATAGTGCTACACAGCGCTCCCCCCTTGTATATAGTGCTACACCGCGCTTCCCCTTGTATATAGTGCTACACAGCGCTCCCCCTTGTATATAGTGCTACACAGCGCTCCCCCTTGTATATAGTGCTACACAGCTCCCACCTTGTATATAGTACCACACAGCGCTCCCCCCCTTGTATATAGTGCTACACAGCACTCCCCCTTGTATATAGTGCTACACAGCACTCCCCCTTGTATATAGTGCTACACAGCACTCCCCCTTGTATATAGTGCCACACAGCGCTCCCCCCTTGTATATAGTACCACACAGCGCTCCCTCTTGTATATAGTGCCACACAGCGCTCCCCCTTGTATATAGTGCTACACAGAGCTCCCCCCTTGTATATAGTGCCACACAGTGCTCCCCCTTGTATATAGTGCTACACAGCTCCCCCCTTGTATATAGTACCACACAGTGCTCCCCCTTGTATATAGTGCTACACAGCTCCCCCCTTGTATATAGTACCACACAGCGCTCCCCCTTGTGTACAGTGCTACACAGCGCTTCCCTCCTTGTATATAGTGCTACACAGCGCTTCCCCCTTGTATATAGTGCTACACAGCTCTCCCCTCCTTGTATATAGTGCTACACAGCGCTCCCCCCTTGTATATAGTGCTACACAGCGCCCCCCCTGTGTATAGTGCTGCACAGCGCTCCCCTTGTATATAGTGCTACACAGCACTCCCCCTTGTATATAGTGCTACACAGCGATTCCCCCTTGTATATAGTACCACACAGTGCTTCCCCCCTTGTATATAGGGCTACACAGCGCTCCCCCTTGTATATAGTGCTACACCGCGCTCCCCCCTTGTATATAGTGCTACACAGCGCTCCGCCTTGTATATAGTGCTACCCAGCACTCCCCCTTGTATATAGTGCTACACAGCGCTCCCCCTTGTATATAGTGCTACACAGCGCTCCCCCTTGTATATAGTACCACACAGCGCTTCCCCCTTGTATATAGTGCTACACAGCGCTCCCCCTTGTATAGAGTGCTACACAGTGCTCCCCCTTGTATAGAGTGCTACACAGCTCCCCCTTGTATAGAGTGCCACACAGCGCTCCCCCTTGTATATAGTACCACACAGCGCTTCCCCCCTTGTATATAGTGCCACACAGCACTCCCGCCTTGTATATAGTGCTACACAGCACTCCCCCTTGTATATAGTGCCACACAGCGCTCCCCCTTGTATATAGTACCACACAGCGCTCCCCCCTTGTATAGATTGTCACACAGCGCTCCACCTTGTATATAGTGCCACACAGCGCTCCCCCCTTGTATATAGTGCTACACAGAGCTCCCCCCTTGTATATAGTGCCACACAGCGCTCCCCCTTGTATATAGTGCTACACAGCTCCCCCCTTGTATATAGTACCACACAGCACTCACCCCTTGTATATAGTGCTACACAGCGCTCCCCCCTAGTATATAGCGCTACACAGTGCTCCCTCTTGTATATAGTGCTACACAGCGCTCCCGCTTGTATATAGTGCTACACAGCGCTCCCCCTTGTATATAGTGCTACACAGCGCCCCCCCCTGTATATAGTGCTACACAGCGCCCCCCCTGTGTATAGTGCTGCACAGCGCTCCCCCTTGTATATAGTGCTACACAGCGCTCCCCCCTGTATATAGTGCTACACAGCGCTCCCCCCTTGTATATAGCTCTACACAGCGCTCCCCCCTTGTATAAAGCGCTACACAGCGCTCCCCCTTGTATATAGCGCTACACAGCGCTCCCCCCTTGTATATAGTGCTACACAGCACTCCCCCACTTGTATATAGTGCTACACAGCGCTCCCCCACTTGTATATAGTGTTACACAGCGCTCCCCCTTGTATATAGTGCCACACAGCGCTCCCCCTTGTATATAGTACCACACAGCACTCCCCCCTTGTATATAGTGCTACACAGCGCTCCCCCTTGTATATAGTGCTACACAGCGCTCCCCCTTGTATATAGTGCCACACAGCGCTCCCCCCTTGTATATAGTACCACACAGCGCTTCCCCCACTTGTATATAGTGCTACACAGCACTCCCCCCTTGTATATAGTGCTACACAGCACTCCCCCCTTGTATATAGTGCTACACAGCACTCCCCCTTGTATATAGTGCCACACAGCGCTCCCCCCTTGTATATAGTACCACACAGCGCTCCCCCTTGTATAGATTGTCACAAAGCGCTCCACCTTGTATATAGTGCCACACAGAGCTCCTCCCTTGTATATAGTGCCACACAGCGCTCCCCCTTGTATATAGTGCTACACAGCTCCACCCTTGTATATAGTACCACACAGCACTCCCCCCTTGTATATAGTGCTACACAGCGCTCCCCCCTTGTATATAGTGCTACACAGCACTCCCCACCTTGTATATAGTGCTACACAGCGCTCCCCCTTGTATATAGTGCTATACAGCGCTCCCCCTCTTGTATATAGTGCTACACAGCGCTCCCCCCTTGTATATAGTGCTACAAAGCGCTCCCCCTTGTATATAGTGCTACACAGCGCTTCCCCCATGTATATAGTGCTACACAGTGCTTCCCCCTTGTATATAGTGCTACACAGCGCTCCCCCTTGTACATAGTGCTACACAGCGCTCCCCCCTTGTATATAGTGCTACACAGTGCTCCCCCTTGTATATAGTGCCACACAGCGCTCCCCCCTTGTATATAGTGCCACACAGCGCTCCCCCCTTGTATATAGTACCACACAGCGCTCCCCCTTGTATATATTGTCACACAGCGCTCCACCTTGTATATAGTGCCACACAGCGCTCCCCCCTTGTATATAGTGCTACACAGAGCTCCCCACTTGTATAGAGTGCCACACAGCGCTCCCCCTTGTATATAGTGCTACACAGCTCCCCCCTTGTATATAGTACCACACAGCACTCCCCCCCTTGTATATAGTGCTACACAGCACTCCCCCCTTGTGTATAGTGCCACACAGCGCTCCCCCTTGTATATAGTGCTACACAGCTCCCCCCTTGTATATAGTACCACACAGCACTCCCCCCCTTGTATATAGTGCTACACAGCGCTCCCCCTTGTATATAGTGCTACACAGCGCTCCCCCTTGTATATAGTTCTACACAGCGCTCCCCCTTGTATATAGCGCTACACAGCGCTCCTCCCTTGTATATAGCGCTACACAGCGCCCTCCCTTGTATATAGCGCTACACAGCGCTCCCCCCTTGTATATAGCGCTACACAGCGCTCCCCCTTGTATATAGTGCTACACAGCACTCCCCCTCTTGTATATAGTGCTACACAGCGCTCCCCCACTTGTATATAGTGTTACACAGCGCTCCCCCTTGTATATAGTGCTACACAGCGCTCCCCCTTGTATATAGTGCTACACAGCACTCCCCCCTTGTATATAGTGCTACACAGCGCTCCCCCTTGTATATAGTGCTACACAGCGCTCCCCTTGTATATAGTGCTACACAGTGCTTCCCCCTTGTATATAGTGCTACACAGCGCTCCCCCTTGTATATAGTGCTACACAGCTCTCCCCCCTTGTATATAGCTCTACACAGCGCTCCCCCTTGTATATAGCGCTACACAGCGCTCCCCCTTGTATATAGCGCTACACAGCGCTCCCCCTTCTATATAGTGCTACACAGCGCCCCCCCTGTATATAGTGCTACACAGCGCCCCCCCCTGTGTATAGTGCTGCACAGCGCTCCCCCTTGTATATAGTGCTACACAGCGCTCCCCCTGTATATAGTGCTACACAGCGCTCCCCCCTTGTATATAGCTCTACACAGCGCTCCCCCCTTGTATATAGCGCTACACAGCACTCCCCCTTGTATATAGCGCTACACAGCGCTCCCCCTTGTATATAGCGCTACACAGCGCTCCCCCCTTGTATATAGTGCTACACAGCACTCCCCCACTTGTATATAGTGCTACACAGCGCTCCCCCACTTGTATATAGTGTTACACAGCGCTCCCCCTTGTATATAGTGCCACACAGCGCTCCCCCTTGTATATAGTACCACACAGCACTCCCCCCTTGTATATAGTGCTATACAGCGCTCCCCCTTGTATATAGTGCTACACAGCGCTCCCCCTTGTATATAGTGCCACACAGCGCTCCCCCCTTGTATATAGTACCACACAGCGCTTCCCCCCCTTGTATATAGTGCTACACAGCGCTCCCCCTTGTATATAGTACCACACAGCGCTCCCCCCTTGTATAGATTGTCACACAGCGCTCCACCTTGTATATAGTGCCACACAGACCTCCCCCCTTGTATATAGTGCCACACAGCGCTCCCCCTTGTATATAGTGCTACACAGCTCCCCCCTTGTATATAGTACCACACAGCACTCCCCCCTTGTATATAGTGCTACACAGCGCTCCCCCCTTGTGTACAGTGCTACACAGCGCTTCCCTTCTTGTATATAGTGCTACACAGCGCTTCCCCCCTTGTATATAGTGCTACACAGCACTCCCCACCTTGTATATAGTGCTACACAGCGCTCCCCCTTGTATATAGTGCTACACAGCGCTCCCCCTTGTATATAGTGCTACACAGCGCTCCCCCCTTGTATATAGTGCTACAGAGCGCTCCCCCCTTGTATATAGTGCTACAAAGCACTCCCCCTTGTATATAGTGCTACACAGCGCTCGCCCTTGTATATAGTGCTACACAGCGCTCCCCCTTGTATATAGTGCTACACAGCGCTTCCCCCTTGTATATAGTGCTACACAGCGCTCCCCCCTTGTATATAGTGCTACACAGTGCTCCCCCTTGTATATAGTGCCACACAGCGCTCCCCCCTTGTATATAGTGCCACACAGCGCTCCCCCCTTGTATATAGTGCTACACAGCGCTCCCCCTTGTATATAGTGCTACACAGTGCTCCCCCTTGTATATAGTGCTACACAGCTCCCCCCTTGTATATAGTACCACAAAGCACTCCCCCCCTTGTATATAGTGCTACACAGCGCTCCCCCCTTGTATATAGTGCTACACAGCACTCCCCCATGTGTATATAGTGCTACACAGCGCTCCCCCACTTGTATATAGTGTTACACAGTGCTCCCCCTTGTATATGGTGCTACATAGCGCTCCCCCCTTGTATATAGTGCTACACAGCGCTCCCCCATTGTATATAGTGCTACACAGCACTCCCCCCTTGTATATAGTGCTACACAGCGCTCCCCTTGTATATAGTGCTACACAGCGCTCCCTCTTGTATATAGTGCTACACAGCGCTCCCCCCTTGTATATAGTGCTACACAGCGCTCCCCCTTGTATATAGTGCTACACAGCGCTCCCCCTTGTATATAGTGCTACACAGCGCCCCCCTGTATATAGTGCTACACAGCGCCCCCCCCTGTGTATAGTGCTGCACAGCGCTCCCCCTTGTATATAGTGCTACACAGCGCTTCCCCCCCTTGTATATAGTGCTACACAGCACTCCCCCCTTGTATATAGTGCTACACAGCACTCCCCCTTGTATATAGTGCTACAAAGCGCTCCCCCCTTGTATATAGTACCACACAGCAAATCCCCCTTGTATATAGTGCTACATAGTGATTCCCCCCATTGTATATAGTGCTACACAGCGCTTCCCCCCCTTGTATATAGTGCTACACAGCACTCCCCCCTTGTATATAGTGCTACACAGCTATTCCCCCTTGTATATAGTACCACACAGTGCTTCCCCCCTTGTATATAGTGCTACACAGCGCTCCCCCCTTGTATATAGTGCTACACAGCGCTCCCCCTTGCATATAGTGCTACACAGCGCTCCCCCTTGTATATAGTGCTACACCGCGCTCCCCCTTGTATATAGTGCTACACAGCGCTCCCCCTTGTATATAGTGCTACACAGCGCTCCCCCTTGTATATAGTGCTACACAGCGCTCCCCCTTGTATATAGTGCTACACAGCGCTCCCCCTTGTATATAGTACCACACAGCGCTTCCCCTTGTATATAGTGCTACACAGCGCTCCCCCTTGTATATAGTGCTACACAGCGCTCCCCCCTTGTAAATAGTGCTACACAGCGCTCCCCCTTGTATATAGTGCTACACAGCTCCCCCTTGTATATAGTACCACACAGCGCTACCCCCTTGTATATAGTACCACACAGCAAATCCCCCTTGTATATAGTGCTACATAGTGATTCCCCCCATTGTATATAGTGCTACACAGCGCTTCCCCCCTTGTATATAGTGCTACACAGCACTCCCCCCTTGTATATAGTGCTACACAGCTATTCCCCCTTGTATATAGTACCACACAGTGCTTCCCCCCTTGTATATAGTGCTACACAGCGCTCCCCCCTTGTATATAGTGCTACACCGCGCTTCCCCTTGTATATAGTGCTACACAGCGCTCCCCCTTGTATATAGTGCTACACAGCGCTCCCCCTTGTATATAGTGCTACACAGCTCTCCCACCTTGTATATAGTACCACACAGCGCTCCCCCCCCCCTTGTATATAGTGCTACACAGCACTCCCCCTTGTATATAGTGCTACACAGCACTCCCCCTTGTATATAGTGCTACACAGCACTCCCCCTTGTATATAGTGCCACACAGCGCTCCCCCCTTGTATATAGTACCACACAGCGCTCCCTCTTGTATATAGTGCCACACAGCGCTCCCCCCTTGTATATAGTGCTACACAGCGCTCCCCCCTTGTATATAGTGCTACACAGCGCCCCCCCCTGTGTATAGTGCTGCACAGCGCTCCCCTTGTATATAGTGCTACACAGCGCTCCCCCTTGTATATAGTGCTACACAGCGCTCCCCCCTTGTATATAGTGCTACACAGCGCTCCCCCTTGTATATAGTGCTACACAGCACTCCCCCCTTGTATATAGTGCTACACAGCGATTCCCCCTTGTATATAGTACCACACAGTGCTGCCCCCTTGTATATAGGGCTACACCGCGCTCCCCCTTGTATATAGTGCTACACAACGCTCCGCCTTGTATATAGTGCTACACAGCACTCCCCCTTGTATATAGTGCTACACAGCGCTCCCGCTTGTATATAGTGCTACACAGCGCTCCCCCTTGTATATAGTACCACACAGCGCTTCCCCCTTGTATATAGTGCTACACAGCGCTCCCCCTTGTATAGAGTGCTACACAGTGCTCCCCCTTGTATAGAGTGCTACACAGCTCCCCCCTTGTATAGAGTGCCACACAGCGCTCCCCCTTGTATATAGTACCACACAGCGCTTCCCCCCTTGTATATAGTGCCACACAGCACTCCCGCCTTGTATATAGTGCTACACAGCACTCCCCCTTGTATATAGTGCCACACAGCGCTCCCCCTTGTATATAGTACCACACAGCGCTCCCCCCTTGTATAGATTGTCACACAGCGCTCCACCTTGTATATAGTGCCACACAGCGCTCCCCCCTTGTATATAGTGCTACACAGAGCTCCCCCCTTGTATATAGTGCCACACAGCGCTCCCCCTTGTATATAGTGCTACACAGCTCCCCCCTTGTATATAGTACCACACAGCACTCCCCCCTTGTATATAGTGCTACACAGCGCTCCCCCCTAGTATATAGCGCTACACAGTGCTCCTACCTTGTATATAGCGCTACACATCGCTCCCCCTTGCATATAGTGCTACACAGCGCTCCCCCTTGTATATAGTGCTACACAGCGCTCCCCCTGTATATATTACAGCACAGCGCTCCCCCACGTGTATATAGTGCTACACAGCGCTCCCCCCTTGTATATAGTACCACACAGCGCTCCCCCCCTTGTATATAGTGCTACACAGCGCTCCCCCTTGTGTACAGTGCTACACAGCGCTTCCCTCCTTATATATAGTGCTACACAGCGCTTCCCCCCTTGTATATAGTGCTACACAGCGCTCCCCCCTTGTATATAGTGCTACACAGCACTCCCCCTTGTATATAGTGCTACACAGCGCTCCCCCTTGTATATAGTGCTACACAGCGCTCCCCCTTGTATATAGTGCTACACAGCGCTCCCCCTTGTATATAGTGCCACACAGCGCTTCCCCTTGTATATAGTGCTACACAGCGCTCCCCCTTGTATATAGTGCTACACAGCGCTCCCCCCTTGTAAATAGTGCTACACAGCGCTCCCCCTTGTATATAGTGCTACACAGCTCCCCCTTGTATATAGTACCAAACAGCGCTACCCCCTTGTATATAGTACCACACAGCGCTTCCCCCCCTTGTATATAGTGCTACACAGCACTCCCCCCTTGTATATAGTGCTACACAGCACTCCCCCTTGTATATAGTGCTACAAAGCGCTCCCCCCTTGTATATAGTACCACACAGCAAATCCCCCTTGTATATAGTGCTACATAGTGATTCCCCCCATTGTATATAGTGCTACACAGCGCTTCCCCCCCTTGTATATAGTGCTACACAGCACTCCCCCCTTGTATATAGTGCTACACAGCTATTCCCCCTTGTATATAGTACCACACAGTGCTTCCCCCCTTGTATATAGTGCTACACAGCGCTCCCCCCTTGTATATAGTGCTACACCGCGCTTCCCCTTGTATATAGTGCTACACAGCGCTCCCCTTGTATATAGTGCTACACAGCGCTCCCCCTTGTATATAGTGCTACACAGCTCCCACCTTGTATATAGTACCACACAGCGCTCCCCCCCCCTTGTATATAGTGCTACACAGCACTCCCCCTTGTATATAGTGCTACACAGCACTCCCCCTTGTATATAGTGCTACACAGCACTCCCCCTTGTATATAGTGCCACACAGCGCTCCCCCCTTGTATATAGTACCACACAGCGCTCCCTCTTGTATATAGTGCCACACAGCGCTCCCCCCTTGTATATAGTGCTACACAGAGCTCCCCCTTGTATATAGTGCCACACAGTGCTCCCCCTTGTATATAGTGCTACACAGCTCCCCCCTTGTATATAGTACCACACAGTGCTCCCCCTTGTATATAGTGCTACACAGCTCCCCCCTTGTATATAGTACCACACAGCGCTCCCCCTTGTGTACAGTGCTACACAGCGCTTCCCTCCTTGTATATAGTGCTACACAGCGCTTCCCCCTTGTATATAGTGCTACACAGCTCTCCCCTCCTTGTATATAGTGCTACACAGCGCTCCCCCCTTGTATATAGTGCTACACAGCGCCCCCCCTGTGTATAGTGCTGCACAGCGCTCCCCTTGTATATAGTGCTACACAGCGCTCCCCCTTGTATATAGTGCTACACAGCGCTCCCCCCTTGTATATAGTGCTACACAGCGCTCCCCCCTTGTATATAGTGCTACACAGCGCTCCCCCTTGTATATAGTGCTACACAGCACTCCCCCCTTGTATATAGTGCTACACAGCGATTCCCCCTTGTATATAGTACCACACAGTGCTGCCCCCTTGTATATAGGGCTACACAGCGCTCCCCCCTTGTATATAGTGCTACACCGCGCTCCCCCTTGTATATAGTGCTACACAACGCTCCGCCTTGTATATAGTGCTACACAGCACTCCCCCTTGTATATAGTGCTACACAGCGCTCCCGCTTGTATATAGTGCTACACAGCGCTCCCCCTTGTATATAGTACCACACAGCGCTTCCCCCTTGTATATAGTGCTACACAGCGCTCCCCCTTGTATAGAGTGCTACACAGTGCTCCCCCTTGTATAGAGTGCTACACAGCTCCCCCCTTGTATAGAGTGCCACACAGCGCTCCCCCTTGTATATAGTACCACACAGCGCTTCCCCCCCTTGTATATAGTGCCACACAGCACTCCCGCCTTGTATATAGTGCTACACAGCACTCCCCCTTGTATATAGTGCCACACAGCGCTCCCCCTTGTATATAGTACCACACAGCGCTCCCCCCTTGTATAGATTGTCACACAGCGCTCCACCTTGTATATAGTGCCACACAGCGCTCCCCCCTTGTATATAGTGCTACACAGAGCTCCCCCCTTGTATATAGTGCCACACAGCGCTCCCCCTTGTATATAGTGCTACACAGCTCCCCCCTTGTATATAGTACCACACAGCACTCCCCCCTTGTATATAGTGCTACACAGCACTCCCCCCTAGTATATAGCGCTACACAGTGCTCCTACCTTGTATATAGCGCTACACATCGCTCCCCCTTGCATATAGTGCTACACAGCGCTCCCCCTTGTATATAGTGCTACACAGCGCTCCCCCTGTATATATTACAGCACAGCGCTCCCCCACGTGTATATAGTGCTACACAGCGCTCCCCCCTTGTATATAGTACCACACAGCGCTCCCCCCCTTGTATATAGTGCTACACAGCGCTCCCCCTTGTGTAGTGCTACACAGCGCTTCCCTCCTTATATATAGTGCTACACAGCGCTTCCCCCCTTGTATATAGTGCTACACAGCGCTCCCCCCTTGTATATAGTGCTACACAGCGCTCCCCCTTGTATATAGTGCTACACAGCGCCCCCCCCTTTATATAGTGCTACACAGCGCCCCCCTGTGTATAGTGCTGCACAGCGCTCCCCCTTGTATATAGTGCTACACAGCGCTCCCTCTTGTATATAGTGCTACACAGCGCTCCCGCTTGTATATAGTGCTACACAGCGCTCCCCCTTGTATATAGTGCTACACAGCGCCCCCCTGTATATAGTGCTACACAGCGCCCCACCCTGTGTATAGTGCTGCACAGCGCTCCCCCTTGTATATAGTGCTACACAGCGCTCCCCCCTGTATATAGTGCTACACAGCGCTCCCCCCTTGTATATAGTGCCACACAGCGCTCCCCCTTGTATATAGTGCTACACAGCTCCCCCCTTGTATATAGTGCCACACAGCACTCCCCCCTTGTATATAGTGCTACACAGCGCTCCCCCCTAGTATATAGCGCTACACAGTGCTCCTACCTTGTATATAGCGCTACACATCGCTCCCCCTTGCATATAGTGCTACACAGCGCTCCCCTTTGTATATAGTGCTACACAGTGCTCCCGCTTGTATATAGTGCTACACAGCGCTCCCCCTTGTATATAGTGCTACACAGCGCCCCCCCTGTATATAGTGCTACACAGCGCCCCACCCTGTGTATAGTGCTGCACAGCGCTCCCCCTTGTATATAGTGCTACACAGCGCTCCCCCCTGTATATAGTGCTACACAGCGCTCCCCCCTTGTATATAGTGCCACACAGCGCTCCCCCTTGTATATAGTGCTACA
Source organism: Rhinoderma darwinii (assembly GCF_050947455.1). Classification (NCBI taxonomy): domain Eukaryota; kingdom Metazoa; phylum Chordata; class Amphibia; order Anura; family Rhinodermatidae; genus Rhinoderma; species Rhinoderma darwinii. Next base: position 17,050 of record NW_027463987.1, read on the forward strand.
CAGCTCCCCCCTTGTATATAGTGCCACACAGCACTCCCCCCTTGTATATAGTGCTACACAGCGCTCCCCCCTAGTATATAGCGCTACACAGTGCTCCTACATTGTATATAGCGCTACACATCGCTCCCCCTTGCATATAGTGCTACACAGCGCTCCCCTTTGTATATAGTGCTACACAGCGCTCCCCCCTGTATATATTACAACACAGCGCTCCCCCACGTGTATATAGTGCTACACAGCGCTCCCCCTTGTATATAGTACCACACAGCGCTCCCCCCCCTTGTATATAGTGCTACACAGCGCTCCCCCTTGTGTACAGTGCTACACAGCACTTCCCTCCTTATATATAGTGCTACACAGCGCTTCCCCCTTGTATATAGTGCTACACAGCACTCCCCTCCTTGTATATAGTGCTACACAGCGCTCCCCCCTTGTATATAGTGCTACACAGCGCTCCCCCTTGTATATAGTGCTAAACAGCGCCCCCCCTTTATATAGTGCTACACAGAGCCCCCCTGTGTATAGTGCTGCACAGCGCTCCCCCTTGTATATAGTGCTACACAGCGCTCCCTCTTGTATATAGTGCTACACAGCGCTCCCGCTTGTATATAGTGCTACACAGCGCTCCCCCTGTATATAGTGCTACACAGCGCCCCCCCTGTATATAGTGCTACACAGCGCCCCCCCCTGTGTATAGTGCTGCACAGCGCTCCCCCTTGTATATAGTGCTACACAGCGCTCCCCCCTGTATATAGTGCTACACAGCGCTCCCCCCTTGTATATAGCTCTACACAGCGCTCCCCCCTTGTATATAGCGCTACACAGCGCTCCCCCTTGTATATAGCGCTACACAGCGCTCCCCCCTTGTATATAGCGCTACACAGCGCTCCTCCCTTGTATATAGCGCTACACAGCGCCCTCCCTTGTATATAGCGCTACACAGCGCTCCCCCCTTGTATATAGCGCTACACAGCGCTCCCCCCTTGTATATAGTGCTACACAGCACTCCCCCACTTGTATATAGTGCTACACAGCGCTCCCCCACTTGTATATAGTGTTACACAGCGCTCCCCCTTGTATATAGTGCTACACAGCGCTCCCCCCTTGTATATAGTGCTACACAGCACTCCCCCCTTGTATATAGTGCTACACAGCGCCCCCCCTTGTATATAGTGCTACACAGCGCTCCCCTTGTATATAGTGCTACACAGTGCTTCCCCCTTGTATATAGTGCTACACAGTGCTTCCCCCTTGTATATAGTGCTACACAGCGCTCCCCCTTGTATATAGTGCTACACAGCTCTCCCCCTTGTATATAGTGCTACACAGCGCTCCCCCCTTGTATATAGTGCTACACAGCGCTCCCCCCTAGTATATAGCGCTACACAGTGCTCCTACCTTGTATATAGCGCTACACAGCGCTCCCCCTTGCATATAGTGCTACACAGCGCTCCCCCTTGTATATAGTGCTACACAGCGCTCCCCCCTTGTATATATTACAAAACAGCGCTCCCCCTTGTATATAGTGCTACACAGCGCCCCCCCCCTGTATATAGTGCTACACAGCGCCCCCCGTGTATAGTGCTGCACAGCGCTCCCCCTTGTATATAGTGCTACACAGCGCTCCCCCCTGTATATAGTGCTACACAGCGCTCCCCCCTGTATATAGTGCTACACAGCGCTCCCCCCTTGTATATAGCTCTACACAGCGCTCCCCCCTTGTATATAGCGCTACACAGCGCTCCCCCTTGTATATAGCGCTACACAGCGCTCCCCCTTGTATATAGTGCTACACAGCGCCCCCCCCTGTATATAGTGCTACACAGCGCCCCCCTGTGTATAGTGCTGCACAGCGCTCCCCCTTGTATATAGTGCTACACAGCGCTCCCCCTGTATATAGTGCTACACAGCGCTCCCCCCTTGTATATAGCTCTACACAGCGCTCCCCCCTTGTATATAGCGCTACACAGCACTCCCCCTTGTATATAGCGCTACACAGCGCTCCCCCTTGTATATAGCGCTACACAGCGCTCCCCCCTTGTATATAGTGCTACACAGCACTCCCCCACTTGTATATAGTGCTACACAGCGCTCCCCCACTTGTATATAGTGTTACACAGCGCTCCCCCTTGTATATAGTGCCACACAGCGCTCCCCCTTGTATATAGTACCACACAGCACTCCCCCCTTGTATATAGTGCTACACAGCGCTCCCCCTTGTATATAGTGCTACACAGCGCTCCCCCTTGTATATAGTGCCACACAGCGCTCCCCCCTTGTATATAGTACCACACAGCGCTTCCCCCCCTTGTATATAGTGCTACACAGCACTCCCCCTTGTATATAGTGCCACACAGCGCTCCCCCCTTGTATATAGTACCACACAGCGCTCCCCCCTTGTATAGATTGTCACACAGCGCTCCACCTTGTATATAGTGCCACACAGACCTCCCCCCTTGTATATAGTGCCACACAGCGCTCCCCCTTGTATATAGTGCTACACAGCTCCCCCCTTGTATATAGTACCACACAGCACTCCCCCCCTTGTATATAGTGCTACACAGCGCTCCCCCCTTGTGTACAGTGCTACACAGCGCTTCCCTTCTTGTATATAGTGCTACACAGCGCTTCCCCCCCTTGTATATAGTGCTACACAGCACTCCCCACCTTGTATATAGTGCTACACAGTGCTCCCCCTTGTATATAGTGCTACACAGCGCTCCCCCTTGTATATAGTGCTACACAGCGCCCCCCCCTGTATATAGTGCTACACAGCGCCCCCCCTGTGTATAGTGCTGCACAGCGCTCCCCCTTGTATATAGTGCTACACAGCGCTCCCCCTTGTATATAGCGCTACACAGCGCTCCCCCCTTGTATATAGCGCTACACAGCGTTCCCCTACTTGTATATAGTGCTACACAGCGCTCCCCCACTTGTATATAGTGTTACACAGCGCTCCCCCTTGTAAATAGTGCTACACAGCGCTCCCCCTTGTATATAGTGCCACACAGCGCTCCCCCTTGTATATAGTGCCACACAGCGCTCCTCTTCCTTCTTGTATATATTTCTACACAGCGCTCCCCCCTTGTATATAGTGCTACACAGCGCTCCCCCCTTGTATATAGTGCTACACAGCGCTCCCCCCTTGTATATAGTGCTACAAAGCACTCCCCCCTTGTATATAGTGCTACACAGCGCTCGCCCTTGTATATAGTGCTACACAGCGCTCCCCCTTGTATATAGTGCTACACAGTGCTTCCCCCTTGTATATAGTGCTACACAGCGCTCCCCCCTTGTATATAGTGCTACACAGTGCTCCCCCTTGTATATAGTGCCACACAGCGCTCCCCCCTTGTATATAGTGCCACACAGCGCTCCCCCCTTGTATATAGTACCACACAGCGCTCCCCCCTTGTATATATTGTCACACAGCGCTCCACCTTGTATATAGTGCCACACAGCGCTCCCCCCTTGTATATAGTGCTACACAGAGCTCCCCCTTGTATATAGTGCTACACAGCTCCCCCCTTGTATATAGTACCACAAAGCACTCCCCCCTTGTATATAGTGCTACACAGCGCTCCCCCCTTGTATATAGTGATACACAGCACTCCCCCACTTGTATATAGTGCTACACAGCGCTCCCCCCCCCTTGTATATAGTGCTACACAGCACTCCCCACCTTGTATATAGTGCTACACAGCACTCCCCACCTTGTATATAGTGCTACACAGCGCTCCCCCTTGTATATAGTGCTACACAGCGCCCCCCCTGTGTATAGTGCTGCACAGCGCTCCCCCTTGTATATAGTGCTACACAGCGCTCCCCCTTGTGAATAGTGCTACACAGCGCTCCCCCTTGTATATACTACCACACAGCACTCCCCCCTTGTATATAGTGCTACACAGCGCTCCCCCCTTGTATATAGTGCTACACAGCGCTCCCCCCTTGTATATAGTGCTACACAGCGCTGCCCCCTTGTATATAGTGCTACAAAGCGCTCCCCCTTGTATATAGTGCTACACAGCGCTTCCCCCTTGTATATAGTGCTACACAGCGCTTCCCCCTTGTATATAGTGCTACACAGTGCTTCCCACTTGTATATAGTGCTACACAGCGCTCCCCCTTGTACATAGTGCTACACAGCGCTCCCCCCTTGTATATAGTGCTACAACAGTGCTCCCCCCTTGTATATAGTGCCACACAGCGCTCCCCCCTTGTATATAGTGCCACACAGCGCTCCCCCCTTGTATATAGTACCACACAGCGCTCCCCCCTTGTATATATTGTCACACAGCGCTCCACCTTGTATATAGTGCCACACAGCGCTCCCCCCTTGTATATAGTGCTACACAGAGCTCCCCACTTGTATAGAGTGCCACACAGCGCTCCCCCTTGTATATAGTGCTACACAGCTCCCCCCTTGTATACAGTACCACACAGCACTCCCCCCCTTGTATATAGTGCTACACAGCGCTCCCCCCTTGTGTATAGTGCCACACAGCGCTCCCCCTTGTATATAGTGCTACACAGCTCCCCCCTTGTATATAGTACCACACAGCACTCCCCCCTTGTATATAGTGCTACACAGCGCTCCCCCTTGTATATAGTGCTACACAGCGCTCCCCCTTGTATATAGCGCTACACAGCGCTCCTACCTTGTATATAGCGCTACACAGCGCCCTCCCTTGTATATAGCGCTACACAGCGCTCCCCCCTTGTATATAGCGCTACACAGCGCTCCCCCCTTGTATATAGTGCTACACAGCACTCCCCCACTTGTATATAGTGCTACACAGCGCTCCCCCACTTGTATATAGTGTTACACAGCGCTCCCCCTTGTATATAGTGCTACACAGCGCTCCCCTTGTATATAGTGCTACACAGTGCTTCCCCCTTGTATATAGTGCTACACAGCGCTCCCCCTTGTATATAGTGCTACACAGCTCTCCCCCTTGTATATAGCGCTACACAGCGCTCCCCCCTTGTATATAGTGCTACACAGCGCTCCCCCCTAGTATATAGCGCTACACAGTGCTCCTACCTTGTATATAGCGCTACACAGCGCTCCCCCTTGCATATAGTGCTACACAGCGCTCCCCCTTGTATATAGTGCTACACAGCGCTCCCCCCTTGTATATATTACAAAACAGCGCTCCCCCTTGTATATAGTGCTACACAGCGCCCCCCCCCTGTATATAGTGCTACACAGCGCCCCCCGTGTATAGTGCTGCACAGCGCTCCCCCTTGTATATAGTGCTACACAGCGCTCCCCCCTGTATATAGTGCTACACAGCGCTCCCCCCTGTATATAGTGCTACACAGCGCTCCCCCCTTGTATATAGCTCTACACAGCGCTCCCCCCTTGTATATAGCGCTACACAGCGCTCCCCCTTGTATATAGCGCTACACAGCGCTCCCCCTTGTATATAGTGCTACACAGCACTCCCCCACTTGTATATAGTGCTACACAGCGCTCCCCCACTTGTATATAGTGTTACACAGCGCTCCCCCTTGTATAGTGCCACACAGCGCTCCCCCTTGTATATAGTACCACACAGCACTCCCCCCTTGTATATAGTGCTACACAGCTCCCCCCTTGTATATAGTACCACACAGCACTCCCCCCTTGTATATAGTGCTACACAGCGCTCCCCCTTGTATATAGTGCTACACAGCGCTCCCCCTTGTATATAGTGCTACACAGCGCTCCCCCTTGTATATAGCGCTACACAGCGCTCCTACCTTGTATATAGCGCTACACAGCGCCCTCCCTTGTATATAGCGCTACACAGCGCTCCCCCTTGTATATAGCGCTACACAGCGCTCCCCCTTGTATATAGTGCTACACAGCTCTCCCCCCTTGTATATAGTGCTACACAGCGCTCCCCCCTTGTATATAGTGCTACACAGCGCTCCCCCCTAGTATATAGCGCTACACAGTGCTCCTACCTTGTATATAGCGCTACACAGCGCTCCCCCTTGCATATAGTGCTACACAGCGCTCCCCCTTGTATATAGTGCTACACAGCGCTCCCCCCTTGTATATATTACAAAACAGCGCTCCCCCTTGTATATAGTGCTACACAGTGCCCCCCCCCTGTATATAGTGCTACACAGCGCCCCCCGTGTATAGTGCTGCACAGCGCTCCCCCTTGTATATAGTGCTACACAGTGCTCCCCCCTGTATATAGTGCTACACAGCGCTCCCCCCTGTATATAGTGCTACACAGCGCTCCCCCCTTGCATATATAGCTCTACACAGCGCTCCCCCCTTGTATATAGCGCTACACAGCGCTCCCCCTTGTATATAGCGCTACACAGCACTCCCCCTTGTATATAGTGCTACACAGCGCCCCCCCCTGTATATAGTGCTACACAGCGCCCCCCCTGTGTATAGTGCTGCACAGCGCTCCCCCTTGTATATAGTGCTACACAGCGCTCCCCCCTGTATATAGTGCTACACAGCGCTCCCCCCTTGTATATAGCTCTACACAGCGCTCCCCCCTTGTATATAGCGCTACACAGCGCTCCCCCTCGTATATAGCGCTACACAGCGATCCCCCCTTGTATATAGTGCTACACAGCACTCCCCCACTTGTATATAGTGCTACACAGCGCTCCCCCACTTGTATATAGTGTTACACAGCGCTCCCCCTTGTATATAGTGCCACACAGCGCTCCCCCTTGTATATAGTACCACACAGCACTCCCCCCTTGTATATAGTGCTACACAGCGCTCCCCCTTGTATATAGTGCTACACAGCGCTCCCCCTTGTATATAGTGCCACACAGCGCTCCCCCTTGTATATAGTACCACACAGCGCTTCCCCCCCTTGTATATAGTGCTACACAGCACTCCCCCTTGTATATAGTGCCACACAGCGCTCCCCCCTTGTATATAGTACCACACAGCGCTCCCCCCTTGTATAGATTGTCACACAGCGCTCCACCTTGTATATAGTGCCACACAGACCTCCCCCCTTGTATATAGTGCCACACAGCGCTCCCCCTTGTATATAGTGCTACACAGCTCCCCCCTTGTATATAGTACCACACAGCACTCCCCCCTTGTATATAGTGCTACACAGCGCTCCCCCCTTGTGTACAGTGCTACACAGCGCTTCCCTTCTTGTATATAGTGCTACACAGCGCTTCCCCCCTTGTATATAGTGCTACACAGCACTCCCCACCTTGTATATAGTGCTACACAGCGCTCCCCCTTGTATATAGTGCTACACAGCGCTCCTCCCTTGTATATAGTGCTACACAGCGCCCCCCCCCCTGTATATAGTGCTACACAGCGCCCCCCCTGTGTATAGTGCTGCACAGCGCTCCCCCTTGTATATAGTGCTACACAGCGCTCACCCCCTTGTATATAGTTCTACAAAGCGCTCCCCCCTTGTATATAGCGCTACACAGCGCTCCCCCTTGTATATAGCGCTACACAGCGCTCCCCCCTTGTATATAGCGCTACACAGCGCTCCCCCACTTGTATATAGTGCTACACAGCGCTCCCCCACTTGTATATAGTGTTACACAGCGCTCCCCCTTGTATATAGTGCTACACAGCGCTCCCCCCTTGTATATAGTGCTACACAGTGCTCCCCCTTGTATATAGAGCCACACAGCGCTCCCCCCTTGTATATAGTGCCACACAGCGCTCCCCCCTTGTATATAGTGCCACACAGCGCTCCCCCCTTGTATATATTGTCACACAGCGCTCCACCTTGTATATAGTGCCACACAGCGCTCCCCCCTTGTATATAGTGCTACACAGAGCTCCACCCTTGTATATAGTGCTACACAGCTCCCCCCTTGTATATAGTACCACAAAGCACTCCCCCCCTTGTATATAGTGCTACACAGCGCTCCCCCCTTGTATATAGTGCTACACAGCACTCCCCCACTTGTATATAGTGCTACACAGCGCTCCCCCACTTGTATATAGTGCTACACAGCGCTCCCCCATTGTATATAGTGCTACACAGCACTCCCCCCTTGTATATAGTGCTACACAGTGCTCCCCTTGTATATAGTGCTACACAGCGCTCCCCCTTGTATATAGTGCTACACAGTGCTTCCCCCTTGTATATAGTGCTACACAGCGCTCCCCCTTGTATATAGTGCTATACAGCGCTCCCCCCTAGTATATAGTGCTACCCAGTGCTCCTACCTTGTATATAGCGCTACACAGCGCCCCCCCTTGCATATAGTGCTACACAGCGCTCCCCCTTGTATATAGTGCTACACAGCGCTCCCCCCTTGTATATATTACAACACAGCGCTTCCCCACGTGTATATAGTGCTACACAGCGCTCCCCCCTTGTATATAGTACCACACAGCGCTCCCCCCTTGTATATAGTGCTACACAGCCCTCCCCCTTGTGTACAGTGCTACACAGCGCTTCCCTCCTTGTATATAGTGCTACACAGCGCTTCCCCCCTTGTATATAGTGCTACACAGCACTCCCCTCCTTATATATAGTGCTACACAGCGCCCCCCCTGTATATAGTGCTACACAGCCCCCCCCTGTATATAGTGCTACACAGCGCCCCCCCTGTGTATATAGTGCTACACCGCGCTCCCCCTTGTATATAGTGCTACACAGCGCTCCCCCTTGTATATAGTGCTACACAGTGCTTCCCCCTTGTATATAGTGCTACACAGCGCTCCCCCTTGTATATAGTGCTATACAGCGCTCCCCGCTAGTATATAGTGCTACACAGTGCTCCTACCTTGTATATAGCGCTACACAGCGCCCCCCCCCTTGCATATAGTGCTACACAGCGCTCCCCCTTGTATATAGTGCTACACAGCGCTCCCCCGTTGTATATATTACAACACAGCGCTTCCCCACGTGTATATAGTGCTACACAGCGCTCCCCCCTTGTATATAGTACCACACAGCGCTCCCCCCTTGTATATAGTGCTACACAGCGCTCCCCCCTTGTGTACAGTGCTACACAGCGCTTCCCTCCTTGTATATAGTGCTACACAGCGCTACCCCCCTTGTATATAGTGCTACACAGCGCTCCCCCCTTGTATATAGTGCTACACAGCGCTCCCCCTTGTACATAGTGCTACACAGCGCTCCCCCTTGTATATAGTGCTACACAGCGCCCCCCCCCTGTATATAGTGCTACACAGCGCCCCCCCCCCCTGTATATAGTGCTGCACAGCGCTCCCCCTTGTATATAGTGCTACACAGCGCTCCCCCCTGTATATAGTGCTACACAGCGCTCCCCCCTTGTATATAGCTCTACACAGCGCTCCCCCCTTGTATATAGCGCTACACAGCGCTCCCCCCTTGTATATAGCGCTACACAGCGCTCCCCTCTTGTATATAGCGCTACACAGCACTCCCCCCTTGTATATAGCGCTACACAGCACTCCCCCACTTGTATATAGTGCTACACAGCGCTCCCCCACTTGTATAGTGTTACACAGCGCTCCCCCTTGTATATAGTACCACACAGCACTCCCCCTTGTATATAGTGCTACACAGCGCTCCCCCTTGTATATAGTGCTACACAGCGCTCCCCCTTGTATATAGTGCTACACAGCGCTCCCCCTTGTATATAGTGCCACCCAGCGCCCCCTCTTGTATATAGTGCAACACAGCGCTCCCCCTTGTATATAGTGCCACACAGCGCTCCCCCTTGTATATAGTGCCACACAGCGCTCCCCCTTGTATATAGTGCCACCCAGCGCCCCCTCTTGTATATAGTGCAACACAGCGCTCCCCCCTTGTATATAGTGCTACACAGCGCTCCCCCCTTGTATATAGTGCTTCACAGCGCTCCCCCTTGTATATAGTGCTACACAGCGCTCCCCCCTTGTATATAGTGCCACACAGCGCTCCCCCTTGTATATAGTGCCACCCAGCGCCCCCTCTTGTATATAGTGCAACACAGCGCTCCCCCCTTGTATATAGTGCTATACAGCGCTCCCCCCTAGTATATAGTGCTACACAGTGCTCCTACCTTGTATATAGCGCTACACAGCGCCCCCCCTTGCATATAGTGCTACACAGCGCTCCCCCTTGTATATAGTGCTACACAGCGCTCCCCCTTGTATATATTACAACACAGCGCTTCCCCACGTGTATATAGTGCTACACAGCGCTCCCCCCTTGTATATAGTACCACACAGTGCTCCCCCCTTGTATATAGTGCTACACAGCGCTCCCCCCTTGTGTACAGTGCTACACAGCGCTTCCCTCCTTGTATATAGTGCTACACAGCGCTTCCCCCCTTGTATATAGTGCTACACAGCGCTCCCCCCTTGTATATAGTGCTACACAGCGCTCCCCCTTGTACATAGTGCTACACAGCGCTCCCCCTTGTATATAGTGCTACACAGCGCCCCCCCCCCTGTATATAGTGCTACACAGCGCCCCCCCCCTGTGTATAGTGCTGCACAGCGCTCCCCCTTGTATATAGTGCTACACAGCGCTCCCCCCTGTATATAGTGCTACACAGCGCTCCCCCCTTGTATATAGCTCTACACAGCGCTCCCCCCTTGTATATAGCGCTACACAGCGCTCCCCCCTTGTATATAGCGCTACACAGCGCTCCCCCCTTGTATATAGCGCTACACAGCACTCCCCCCTTGTATATAGCGCTACACAGCACTCCCCCACTTGTATATAGTGCTACACAGCGCTCCCCCACTTGTATAGTGTTACACAGCGCTCCCCCTTGTATATAGTACCACACAGCACTCCCCCTTGTATATAGTGCTACACAGCGCTCCCCCTTGTATATAGTGCTACACAGCGCTCCCCCTTGTATATAGTGCTACACAGCGCTCCCCCTTGTATATAGTGCCACCCAGCGCCCCCTCTTGTATATAGTGCAACACAGCGCTCCCCCTTGTATATAGTGCCACACAGCGCTCCCCCTTGTATATAGTGCCACACAGCGCTCCCCCTTGTATATAGTGCCACCCAGCGCCCCCTCTTGTATATAGTGCAACACAGCGCTCCCCCCTTGTATATAGTGCTACACAGCGCTCCCCCCTTATATAGTGCTTCACAGCTCTCCCCCTTGTATATAGTGCTACACAGCGTTCCCCCCCTGTATATAGCGCTACACAGCGCTCCCCCTTGTATATAGTGCTACACAGCGCTCCCCCCTTGTATATAGTGCTACACAGCACTCCCTCTTGTATATAGCACTACACAGCGCTCCCCCTTGTATATAGTGCTACACAGCGCTCCCCCCTTGTATATAGTGCTACACAGCGCTCCCCCCTTGTATATAGTGCTACACAGCGCTCCCCCTTGTATATAGTGCTACACAGCGCTCCCCCCTGTATATAGCGCTACACAGCGCTCCCCCTTGTATATAGTGCTACACAGCGCTCCCCCTTGTATATAGTGCTACACAGCGCTCCCCCTTGTATATAGTGCTACACATAGCTCTCCCCTTGTATATAGTGCTACACAGCGCCCCCCCTTGTATATAGTGTTACACAGCTCTCCCCCTTGTATATAGTGCTACACAGCGCTCCCCCTTGTATATAGTGCTACACAGCGCTCCCCCCTTGTATATAGTGCTACACAGCGCTCCCCCCTTGTATATAGTGCTACACAGCGCTCCCCCTTGTATATAGTACCACACAGCTCTCCCCCCCCATATTTTACTTACCTTGCCCGTTCCCACGACGGACGGACGGCTACACATCCTCCGGGGCCCCCTGCGGTACTAGCGACACCACCGGGCATCAGGCGGCCCGTGCGATTCCCCTAATGATGATTGGCCACTGGGTCTCCTCCTGTCTGTGCTGTGATTGGCTCGGTGCAGGTGTCACAGATGATGCTGGAGCAGGGAGCTGACGACTCCTGAGGACGCACATACAGGTAATGTCCAGAAATGCGCCGGGGGTCCCGGGACATCTGGATCTGGGATGGTTGGAAGGCGCGGTTATAACTAATGTCCTGTATTATTAATGTTCTTGTAGTTATCAGGATTATGCTGAAGAGATTACAGATTAGAGAGGTATAACTGACTTCTACTAGAGACAGACGCCATTTTGTTTGAGCCTCGCACATGCTCAGTTGTGATGTTGAGGCTGTGGAGTGTACTGGCTGCCAGTAGTGTTGTGTCTGTATGTGTTGTGTGTATATACAGGTTATATAATACACTACAGGTAAACATTACCTCACAGAAAACACACAGATATGGAGTAATACACCTATATTATACTATATGTCTGTGTGTATATGATGTGTAACAATGTGTCATGTGACTGGCTGCAGCCAATGATTGTGTGACTGTAATAAGAGAGAGGAACAGAGAGGATAGAATGTCTCAGAAGCACTGGCTGGCCTTTATTCTGTATGGAATAGCATAGTCACTATTACATGCCGAGGCATACAGGAAACAACATATCAAATATCAAGGCAATAACTAAGTGTGAACAGAGCCTTAGCTCTAATACAGACAAGCCACAATGTACAGCCATAATGAACAAGTGTTTTAGTGTGTTTTGCTGACATCTAGTGGTGGGGAGTGGTAATGACAATGCAGGGATCTTGTATAAAGCTTCCATTATTCACTTCTCCTCACAATCACTGGATGACGACCTCTGTGGGAGCTGTGATGGTGTCTGTATTAGTTGCCTCTCAGCTTTACCATAAATACGGATGTCTGGATGTCATTTTAGGGCTAAATGCTATTTAAGCTTTGCATTGGGTAGGTGACTGCGCTATTGATTCCGTCAAAACAACGGAACGGTGACAAACGGAAACCATTAGCAAAGTTTCCATCACCATTGAGATCAAAGATAAGGTTTCCATTTGCCTTTCCATTGAGTGGTTAACCCGGTGGAAACCTCCGACGGAACGCCTCAACGAAAGGGCAACGCTGATGTGAACAGGGCCTTAGGCGTTGTTCACACGGTGCTAAAAAAACGGAGTGTAAACGCGTCAAAAACGCTAGGGGTTTTGTAAAGCGCTTTTTAAAATACAGCCATTTTTTACGCATTTTTCTTGCGTTGTTTGACGTGTTTTGTGCACGTTCAGGCGTGTTTTGGGCACAATTTACGAGATAAAGAATTGACCTGACGCTTCTTTTTTTACACTCCGCATTTTTTAAACACTTTTTTGTAATAAAGAACGTGTTGTACGCTCTAACAATGCGCTTTCCATTGATGTCAACGGGAAGCTTAAATCATGCTTTTTTGCGTAAAACGCGTCAAAAACTCGGCGAATACACGCCATGTGAACAGGGCCTAACACTGGAGCTAATAAGACAGGTAATGAGTATTCAGACGCTGCCCGGACAATAGGCAGCCCGGCATACAATCCAGCGACACGGCTACATAGCGTGATGCAGCTGCAGGTCCTGTTACTGAATGGCCCTATTGACCCCTCCGCCATATAAGAAGACTTTAGGCCATTATGATGATGGTCTGGAAATCCTGGTAATATGTTATGTGACAAATAAAGTATCAAGCCTCATTAATAGGAACATAAACTAATAGTCCAGCACGGCCACGAACTAAAAGTCCAGCACATCGGTCTGTGGGTCACTGGCGGCCAATCAGCGATGAGGGATTTATATCATTGGTGATGCTGAGTAATAAAGGTTCCAGCATGGGTAATGCAGTAATATCAAACTTGGCTTCCTAAATACAGACCACTTAAACAAATATAGACCTTGGACCACACCCCCTATACATAGACCACACCCCCTATAAATAGACCACACCCCCTATACATAGACCCCACAAATACAGACCTCAGAACAAGCCCCCTAAACAAATACAGACCCCAGACCAAGCCCCCTAAACAAATACTGACTGAAACCCCTAAACAAATACAGACCCCCAGACCAGACCCCTTAAATACAAACTGGAGACCCCCTAAATAAATACATACCCCAGTACAGACACTTCTGCCTGTTCTTATGGGATTCCGGACGTCTCCCCTTTTCCCAGACATTGCAGGAGAGTTGGCAAGTATGACTAATATACATTGTTGGTTTGAGACAAAGGTCTAATGGAGTACTTAGCACCACAAAGTTATGGCTCCCTTATCATTGGCTGCCGGCCAGGGACCCACCCACAAGGAGCCTATCCGATTAATCAAAGAACAATTGCTACCAAAGGTGGCTAGATGTAGCAGAGTCGGTAATGTTCTAATAGGAAGATGTTGGAGGGAGGCTGGGTTCTTCCAAATCCACAGAGGGGTGAACAAGGAGCAGATGTTAATGGTGTGAGTTATCCAAATCAAATTCTAGTTTCCCTACCATGGAAGAAATCCAGGACCGGTGAGGTGACTACCATCATATAGTACAGGCAGGGAAGCAAATCCAGGACCGGTGAGGTGACTACCATCAAATAGTACAGGCAGGGAAGCAAATTCAGGACCGGTGAGGTGACTACCATCATATAGTACAGGCAGGGAAGCAAATCCAGGACCGGTGAGGTGACTACCATCATATAGTACAGGCAGGGAAGCAAATCCAGGACCGGTGAGGTGACTACCATCATATAGTACAGGCAGGCAAGCAAATCCAGGACCGGTGAGGTGACTACCATCATATAGTACAGGCAGGGAAGCAAATCCAGGACCGGTGAGGTGACTACCATCATATAGTACAGGCAGAGAAGCAACTCCAGGACCGGTGAGGTGACTACCATCATATAGTACAGGCAGGCAAGCAAATCCAGGACCGGTGAGGTGACTACCATCATATAGTACAGGCAGGGAAGCAAATCCAGGACCGGTGAGGTGACTACCATCATATAGTACAGGCAGGGAAGCAAATCCAGGACCGGTGAGGTGACTACCATCATATAGTACAGGCAGGGGAGCAAATCCAGGACCGGTGAGGTGACTACCATCATATAGTACAGGCAGGGAAGCAAATCCATGATCAGGGGACTGTAGAGTGCGTACACTCCTACCGGGGGGGGGAAGTGGCTTCACCTACTCACCTTCCCCATTAATGGCCATACCTTTTTCCAAACCCCCTGTCCCTCTAATAAGACTCAGACACTTGGGTTGGATAAATTTGGCCACAGCAGCCATTTTATTTACAAACAAACATCAAGAACACCAATTTACAAATAATAATAACAATGGAAGGGGAGTCCTTGGAGCTACAAAAGTCTGTCACGAAACAGCCCACCTGCATAGTATTTTTCTCCCAGCCGTCACCCTACTGGCTCAGGGGCACCGTTATACCTGCAGTTGGCTGACCTCAACCGCAACCACTCCCCGGGACACCACCCAGCGGGAGCCCAAATTGACCACTCCTCGGGACACCACCCAGCAGGAGCCCAAATTGACCACTCCTCGGGACACCACCCAGCAGGAGCCCAAATTGAGCAGACTACCAACCATAATAAATTGGGGAGGGACCATACCCCCTATGAATCCCCCCCCCCCACAGTAATTTACCACCAACTCCAAGGACCCCCAATCCGCCATACAACTGCTGCGACATTGCAAAACTGTTCCACAGCATCCTCCGGTACCTGCGGAAAAACAAAAACAACGAGCAACAAAGCGAAATACCAAAATAGTCACACAGATGAACACATCATTTTGGGAGGGAGGGTGGGACAAGCTTCCCTGTGCTGTTACTAAAGATGGCAACGCCTTTCCCTCTCCTACCCTTAAGTAAACTGACCTCGCCCCCCTCACATCCGCCCCCTCCTAACCACACCCCTAACTCCTTAACTCCTTCCCTTCCTAACATCCCTGATCATGGTGGCCTCCCCCTATGGCATTCTGCCGGGTCCAGCCTGTACTTGATCAGGGGACTGTAGAGTGCGTACACTCCTACCGGGGGGGGAAGTGGCTTCACCTACTCACCTTCCCCATTAATGGCCATACCTTTTTCCAAACCCCCTGTCCCTCTAATAAGACTCAGACACTTGGGTTGGATAAATTTGGCCACAGCAGCCATTTTATTTACAAACAAACATCAAGAACACCAATTTACAAATAATAATAACAATGGAAGGGGAGTCCTTGGAGCTACAAAAGTCTGTCACGAAACAGCCCACCTGCATAGTATTTTTCTCCCAGCCGTCACCCTACTGGCTCAGGGGCACCGTTATACCTGCAGTTGGCTGACCTCAACCGCAACCACTCCCCGGGACACCACCCAGCGGGAGCCCAAATTGACCACTCCTCGGGACACCACCCAGCAGGAGCCCAAATTGACCACTCCTCGGGACACCACCCAGCAGGAGCCCAAATTGAGCAGACTACCAACCATAATAAATTGGGGAGGGACCATACCCCCTATGAATCCCCCCCCCCACAGTAATTTACCACCAACTCCAAGGACCCCCAATCCGCCACACGAACATACTTAGACACCTTTAAGTATGCGAGCCCCCACCCAACGAGAGGGCCCTTTCGATACCTTCCTGCAGGCGCAGAGTCCACAGGTCGATCCCCACGGCCATCAGGTACACACCATCACCTAGCCAATAATTACCCTGGCCATCCTCGAAGTCATAATGACGCACGAAGACCCCCCCGTTTCTCACCACGAAACCCGAAACTGCCCGATTAACCTTAACCCTGGCTTTATTCAACCGCTGCACCGATCTAGCATGCCGCCAAACCTTCCGCGGGACAATCTCTGACCACACCACCTCAATAGCCGGGAAAACGGACCATAACCTGAGTAGATCGTATTTTATATCCCTGATCAATTCCCGAAAAGGACGACTACCCAAATCGTTACCCCCGACATGCAACACCAAGACATCCGGGGCCCTGTCCATCAGCGCAAACCGATGCACGTCCGGCAACACCCGACTCCACAGCATCCCCCTACTCCCCAGCCACCGCACGACTACATCCTCCCGCCGAAAACCCAACTGCCGCCCGTCTGGACGAACATCCGCCCGCTCCGCCCCCCAATGAACGTAGGAATGCCCGACGATCCACACCAATCGCCCCGCTGGTCCTGAAAAATAAAACCACTGATTAACAAAACGAGTAAGGATGCAAGCGAAACATGGAGGAGGAGAGAAAAACGATGAGGGGACCTGGAGGGAGTGTAAAGAAGGAGGGATTACGACTGGACTATCATATAAACTGAGGGCGCACATACAGCTGGAAGCGGCGGGAATCCCATCGACCTATCTGCTTTACCACTTCCTCACCCAACCCCCATGCCACCGCCTCCGTCGCTGCCCCAATCCGAAAAGAATGGGGGGAAAACAACGCCTCCTCCAGTCCCAACTTCCGCAGACACCTACGAAAAACCCACGTAAACTGATACCGGGACATAAAGGACCCATCCTCATGACACAACAACTGTCCCCTACGCACCGTTGAGACCACTCTGAACCCCGCAAAGCAGGCGACTGGGCACATCCTGACCCCCTTGGCCACCCCCAACACCACTCTCTTACCCCGACCCCCTTGATCCGTCTTAGACCGCCGGATCCAGAATTCCACACTCCGATCCGTTACCAACACATTGTCTCCTTGTGCTGGGAGCCACCAGCTCCCTGACCCTCAGGGCCCCAAAAAATGCCCACGAGAATGCCAACCTATACAGGGTCACCTCGTAGCTGGAAAAACAAATGTCACACAACACCCCCCACAACTGTTCCAACAACATAAACGACACAGGGCGCCGCCGATCCGGCAACATCCTCCCTCTCCTGTACCCCCTCAGGGCCTGGCCAACCAAAATACTTTTTGTAACATCTGTGTACCCCCGGACCTTAAAACCAAAAGCCAGGGCTGCCACAAAACGATTTACCTTGGACACTGACCAGCCCGCGATAGAGACTTGCCCCAGAAAGACTAACAACGCCACCACCCGATCATCATCCGTCACTACACCCTCCAGAACTGCCAACCAACTCTCCCACTCCCGCCACGCCGAATCATAAGCAGCCCAAGTACCCTGCGCAAGCGAAGCCTGAATCAAACCTCCTGCGGCTCGTAACCCAGCCCCCACAACCATTCCGGGCAAGCGATCCCGTCCTCCTCCGCGTCCGGAGCCACCATCCTGAACCGCTCCCACTGCAAGCGAGAAAGAGAATCTGCGATGTCATTTTTGATCCCTGGCACATGAACCGCCACAACCCAAGCGTTCAAAGACAAGCAACGTAAAACCAGGTGCCTCAACAGCCGGACGACCGGGGGGGATGACGCTGACACGTTGTTAATAGCCCCCACCACGCCCAAGTTGTCACAATGGAACCGTACCTCGCTGTCCCGAAACCTCTCACTCCAAATTTCCACCGCCACTACTATGGGAAACAGCTCTAGGAATGCCAGGTTCTTCACCAAACCCAACTCCGCCCATTCCTCAGGCCACCGCGCCGCGCACCACTGACCCTTGCAGTAAGCCCCAAATCCCACGCCCCCCGCAGCATCTGTAAACAGCTCCCAATCTACGCTGTCAACCACCGGGGCCATGATCAAGGACCTCCCATTATAACGATGCAAAAACTCAAACCAAACTGCCAAATCTGCCCTCAGCGCCTGTGTCAGACGAATGAAATGATGAGGGGCTGTCACCCCAGCCGTCGCTCCCGACAGCCGCCTGCTGAAAATCCGGCCCATGGGCATAATCCTGCAAGCAAAGTTAAGCTTACCCAAAAATGACTGTAATGCACGTAACGTGATCTTACGCAAATGTCTAGCCCGGTCCACCTCCGCCCGTAACGCTACCAATTTATCTTGCGGGAGCCGACACTCCATCCTCAAAGAATCAATGGTGATTCCTAAAAAGACCAGACAGGAGCTAGGTCCTTCCGTTTTGTCCTGGGCCAAAGGCACACCGAACCTCTTTGCCACCCACTCTATCATGTTCAACAACGTAGCACCAACCGAAGACCCGCCTGGACCAACACACAGGAAATCATCCAAGTAATGTATGACCGACGAGACCCCCGCAACATCGCAAACCACCCACTCCAGGAAAGAACTAAAAGCCTCAAAATAGGCACAGGAAATAGAACACCCCATAGGGAGGCAGCGATCCACAAAATAAGCCCCGTCCCAATAACATCCTAACAGCCGTATGCTGTCAGGATGCACAGGGAGGAGGCGAAAGGCCGACTCAATATCCGTTTTTGCCATTAATGCACCCACACCATAGCGGCGCACCCACGCAACTGCCGCATCAAACGACGTGTAAGCCACCGAGCAAAGTTCTGGAGAAATCCCATCATTAACCGATCGCCCCCTCGGGTAAGATAAATGATGTATGAGCCTAAACTTATTCGGCTCCTTCTTAGGCACCACCCCCAGTGGTGACACCACCAGCTCCGGTAAAGGGCAACTCTCAAACGGACCTGCCATGCGCCCCAACTCCACCTCCTTCCGCAACTTATCCCCTACTACCCCTGGATACTGCAACGCTGAACGCAAACTACGCAAGGTAAACGGCACCTTGTGAGCAGGGGCAGGGTTCCGGAAACCAACCCGAAAACCATCCAACAACAAACTTGCCCTGGACCTATCAGGGTACCTATTTAGAAAGGGCTCCATGTCTTCCCACCTCACCGGTGTCCGGCCCTTGACTAGCGCCCCCGGCCCCTCGTCCTTTTCCCTTCCGAAAACATTTAACCGCTCCGTGAGAGATCCCCCCGCAGGAGGAGCAGCTATGTTTGAACTTACAACCCGATCCGAACTTACACTGGCCCTCATTAAACTGCCAGCAGAACCCGGATTTTCCTCCTGTCCCCCCTGCTCCCCCCCCCCGAAGGCAATGAGGGGCCGGCCACCCCGGCCCCACCCCCTTGAAAGGACTGGCCAAAACGCACTGGAGCCATGACCCGCAACCATAACCCTATGTCTTTGTTATCCCACCTAATGTCAGGTCTCACTGCCTTCCGCTGCCGGAACTGCTCATCATAGCGCAGCCACGTCTGCCCGCCATAAACTCGATGAGCCTCTCCGATAGCATCCATATAACAGAAGAGGCCGGAACAATGCTCCGGCGTCTTCTGTCCAATTACGCTTGCCAAAATAGCAAACGCCTGCAACCAATTAACAAAAGTTTGGGGAATCAATCGATACCGACGTTTTTCCTCCTTCTCCTTCTTGCTTTCCAACCACTTCCCTTTATCTAAATTGAACTTCTCCAACGGCAACAATGAAAAAATTTCCACATATTCATCCCTCCATATCTTTTCCCTTACTTCCGGTTTCAGATGCGCCCCCAATGGGCCCTCAAAACAAACATAGACCTCGCCCTTCGCCTTATCATCCAACCGCACCTCATCCACTGCCACATCCTTTTCTGTCTGCACCGACACTGCCACGCCCGATTCCCTAGACACCACCCCAGCTCCCCATAGCGTGCTATCCACCACTGCAGGCCCCGACGGCCCCACCCAAGCTGCAACCGGGGACGGGGAACCTATCGCCCCCCCTCCGCATCGCGCCAAAAGGTCACGCACACAACACAACAATTCCTGAATCTCACCCCCACCACCCGTACTTCCTGTAATCCCCCCGCTACACCCCGGCAATCCCGTAGGCAAAAGTGAACCCCCACCCCCTACCCCTGGGGACCGAAATACAGCAGGCAATGAAAAAGTAAGAGACAGCGACTCACCGGGCTGCGCAGGTGCTGTGTCCCCACCAGCCGGGGCGAAGGATCCATCCAGACGTCCCTCTTGGTCACCGAACTCACGGTCGTCCACTTCATCCTGCCCAGACGGGCCAGGACAAGCGCCGCACGCATGACATCCCCGACCTTCTGATGGAGCGCTCCTTAACTGCGCCAATGAACTGGGCCTCTCCGCCCGTCTGTTGGGGAGGCTCGACCACCCCGCGGCCCGCAGGTAGCCGCCCTCCTGCCCGCCGTGTCACCACCGACCGTGGCACACGCCTGGAATTGGTTGCACCATCCTGGGTACAGGTGGGCCGCCCGACTGGAGCATCGCCAGCACGGCCCACCGCAAGTCCTGGGTCCCGTCGTCTGGAGGCAGAGGGAGGTCCCGGATGCATGGGTGCCTGCCCTACCACCTCCGCTGAGCCAGGCCGGCTTCCAGGATTCCTCTCAGACCAGGCCGTCCTGCTCACGGCAGCCGAGCGAGGGGCCCGGCCTGGAGGGTCCCTCGTGGGGCTCCTTACCCTGCGCCTGGCTCGTGGCATCACTTCCGGGCTCAACCTCTCCGGAGGCCTCGTGCGACGTGACCGCCGCCGGGGAGGAGAGGACGGCACCGCCTGCGCCCCAGATCCAACACGGAGCTGGGTAAGTAGTGCATCCAGTATAAAGTACTGGACAAACTTCCCTGTGCTGCTGCAATTTTCCCTGTGCTGTTAACTAAAAATCACCAGCTTCCCTGTGCTGCTGCAAGCTTCCCTGTGCTGTTACTAAAGATGGCAACGCCTTTCCCTCTCCTACCCTTAAGTAAACTGACCTCGCCCCCCTCACATCCGCCCCCTCCTAACCACACCCCTAACTCCTTAACTCCTTCCCTTCCTAACATCCCTGATCATGGTGGCCTCCCCCTATGGCATTCTGCCGGGTCCAGCCTGTACTGGACCGGTGAGGTGACTACCATCATATAGTACAGGCAGGGAAGCAAACCCAGGACAGTCCACCCTGACTGGGGATTTCTCGCTGACCAGACAAGTGTTAATATAATGTATTCAGGTATATTTTTGCTGTTATCATTAATGTCTATGGATAAAAACAAATCACAAAAACTCCAAAAAGGCCAAACCATTTATTCATACAACTGTACTAGAATATTATCATTTATTGTCACAGAGTGAAATCAGAACAGAAAATGTTGTCATCAGACTCTCTCCGTACTGCAGCCTCAGGCTTTGGGCCTGTAACGTCAAACTTTTCAGCATCGATATTAACCCCTTCAGGACGCAGCCTGTTTTGGCCTTGTGGACGCAGGCGATTTTTTCAAATCCGACATGTGTTCGTTTATGTGGTAATAACTCTGGAATGCTTTTACCTATCCAAGCGATTCTGAGAATGTTTTCTCGTGACATATTGTACTTTACGTCAGGGAAAAAATTTGCTCGATAAATTCAGTATTTATTTGTGAAAAACACCAAAATTTGGAGAAAATTTGCAAAAATTTGAATTTTTCTAAATTTGAATGTATCTGCTTGCAAAACAGATATTAATACCACACAAAATAGTGACTAGTTTACATTTCCCATGTGTCTACTTTATATTTGCATCATTTTTTGAACGTCCTTTCATTTTTCTAGGACGTTACAAGTCTTATAAGTTTAGCAACAATTTCTCACAAGAAATTTCTAAAACCTGTTTTTCATTGACCAGTTCAGTTCTGAAGTGGCTTTGAGGGCCTTCTATATTAGAAACTCCCCATAAATCACCCCATTTTAAAAACTGCACCCCTGAAAGTATTCAAAACCCCATCAAGAAAGTTTCTTAACCCTTTAGGCATTTCACAGGAATTAAAGCAATGTAGAGCTGTAATTTACAAATTAAATTTTTGTTGCAGAAATTCATTTGTAATAAAAAAATTGTGTAACACGGAAGGTTTTACATGAGAAAAGCAACTCAATATTTATTGCCCAGATTCTGCAGTATTTAGAAATATTCCACCTGTGGCCCTAGTGTGGTAATGGACTGAAGCACCGGCCTCAGAAGCAAAAGGAGCACCTAGTGGATTTTGGGGCCTCCTTTTTATTACAATATATTTTGGGCACCTTGTCAGGTTTGAAGAGGTCTTGTGGTGCCAAAACAGTGGAAACTCCCAAAAAGTGACCCCATTTTGGAAACTACACCCCTCAAGGAATTTATCTAGCTGTATAGTGGGCATTTTAACCCCACAGCTTTTTTACTGAATTTATTGGAATTAGTCTGTGAAAATGAAAATCGACAAATGAATGGGCAGATGTTTGCCGACGCTTTCAAGCAGTATTTTCGGCCGTAATTCCAGGCATAAAACGCCTGAATTACGTCCGTAAAAAGTGCGTTTGAACATACCCTAACACTGCAATACCCAAAAAATCCCTTCAACCAATCCCTAATAACCTCCTTTGCCCCTCTTCCCCTTGAGAGATACCCATCCTCTTTTGCTGCAATGATCTCCCTAGACATCTCAAAAAGTAGACAAACCTTTCCTTTCCCCAACGCTTCCTGGCACAAGTGTGAGTAGATAGAGGTCAGCAAACATGTAGAAGTGTCCTGGCCCCAAACTTTCACCCTTCTTTCCACTAAAGGATTGGCTTTTAGTATTGTGCCTCCTTGTCTTTACCTTTTTCCCTCACCATGTTTGAACATTTTTTTACAGCACCTTCAACAGCTTGGCCATCACCCCTTCTAACCTCAACATCAGACCACTCATAATCATCTGACAGATCAGAATCAGACTCAACAGTTGCTGTTATCTTCTTCCTACATTGCTTCACTTTTAGTCATATTGACATCTTGTCCTTCCGGTGGTCCCCATAGTGACTTGCCTTCTCTGCTGCTCTTTACGTCCAGACAAGTTGCTCCTGTAATTACAAACATCGTGCCAGCACCCTCCTTGTGTAGTAAACATTTTGGCCCCATGTTCGGATTATGAGTCCCTCCTGGGATCATGCTGCCCTCACCCACCCAGGAACGCTGTGCAAGGGCCCTGGCACTTGCCCCATCATCATGTGATATTCCCTAAAAAAAATTCTATGCTGACACCATTGAGGATAGCTGCCATGCTTCCACGATGCAAGGACACTTACTTTTAGCCACCACATCTAAACAGTCCATTACACCCCAAGTCCAGGTCCCTGTGCTGCATGTGTTGTGGGAGTTCTATAGGTGGCGATATCCTGGACCCTTCCACTGCTTTCCGCTTGAGTCCTGTAAATATAAAAAGATTTTGCCAGTATCCATTGTCACCTATGCCTGCAGACCATAAGTGGGTAATGCAACTCACTCAAGTCCTTGTCTACTGCATCATATTGGTACGGCCGCCTCAAGTTTCACACTAAAATAGTAGTCCTAGATTAGGCCTATCGAACTTCCAGTCTGTGGCGCCGTGAGATCGAACGCATTAATGTGCCCGCTGCAAGGAACTGCAGCAACTACCGCCACCGTAGTTCCCACGCTACCTCCCTGAAGCCCTTGTAGATAATTTTACCAGGTCTTGACGTGTCCCAAATGTTCTTGGCAGGGCAGCTCTGCCTAAAATCCCCCTACACTACCCCCAATCTCCTCACCCAATTACCTTACACCTACGTTCAGGCCCAAACCGGGCCATGTGGCCAGAATTTTAGGCAAAGAAACCCCTAACTTTCACTATGCCTATTCCTACCAAAGTATCCAAAGTTCCCCTCTACTATCCTTGTGTTGACATTTTGCCCTCTCGTCACTCTTTCAGTGTAGAGAGCTACTGGTGGGTACTGTATATAGTAACTAATGATGGACATACCTCATATAGATGAAATATTACTTCAGAGAGTCCCCCTGGCAGCAGGCAGCCGATCACAACAATATCTGGAACAGAAAATGTAAATTGTGCAGATATTATGAGGTGAGCTTAGTATGGGCCATCATATCAACAAATATATGTTCAGCCTATTGACAACATTGGGGAATTTGTTCCCGCAGCCTCGCTTGTCATGTGTCTCTATAGGAACATTCCGGATGACATCACATTATAGGATTTCTATAGGTTGTTATTTTCTATAATACTTACATATATACGGTGGATCTTCTAGCATGTCGGCTGTCACTGGGGCCGCATATTCACATGTCTTATATGTCTGTAATATACATAATGGGTTTACTGCATATACATAAAATAACCCCATATCTATAATGTATAATAATATATTTACTGTCACACATGTCATTTCCTATCACAGGGCGAGTCCAATAGCCCCTCTGCCACAGAAATAACGCCAGCAGTATAACGGCACATGACAATTGGATGGCGCTGGTATAGATGTTGTGTGAGGGCCCAGGAGCTTATAGTTATTCTCCTATATAATCGTATCCTTAATAAAATACATCTAATTTATTTCTTGTTTAGTCTTTTGGACTGGAGTAGAGAGGGTAGAAAATGGTAAATTACGTTTCTGGATTTAGATACCAGAGAAAATATTTATTAAAGATTTTTTCTGACAGTTTTAAAACTTGAGTATAAGCCGCATATGTCTATAAATAACAGACAGTCACTACTCATCCTCCATATACCCTGCGGCTCCTGCGCTGGTGATTCTGATGTCTTTGGTTACTAGGCCACAGCGGTCATGTCAGTGTGGACGGCTGTCACTGCTGCAGCTATTATGTCACATCCAGGGCCGGCCTCAGGTTGATTGGTGCCCTGTGCTGTACCTTCTATGGACGCCCTCCCCCCTTATGATGCTTTATGTAGTGGCCCATTAATATAATGATACAGCGCCCAATAACGTCATCTAGTCATTAGACTATGAAATCTATCTTTCTGTCTTTCCACAGGTTTGGTCCACAAGTGCTGGATCGGGAGTACAAGCTGTGGGGGCTCAGGACATCTATGGTGGTGGCGCCCCCTTCAGGATGGGCCAGTAATGCGCCCTGTGCGATCGTATAGAGATGCAGGAAATAAAATACACCGACCTTGGACTCTCCTACTGAATACGTCCGGCTGAATGTAGGACGTTATGTGATGGTGAGGTGGAGGGCTCTGCTTATTCTGTGATCTGCCCTCCTGGGACGTGTGGTTCTCATCAGCTCTTATGAGGAATTAATACCAGGAGTAAGAAAGACAAAGTATTAGGAGAAATCCCAATCAATGGAAACATTTTCATGTAGAACCGAGACCAGTCCCCAACATTGTATTTTATAGCTTTAGGTGTATTATATATTATCTCATTTTTATGCTTCTACAATGTGTCTCTTATCAGTGAGTTATTATAATGAACTATATTCTTATTACATCACAACAGTAACTATTATGGGGTTTCTCAGGGGGTTCATACAAATATTCACACAGACACTTTATTAGGAGTCCTGCCACCCCTCCCCCTACAATGCGGCAGATAAACGCTGTGGACGTCAGAGTGACAGGCGGCATGGACAGGTCCGCTCTCGGCCGCCCGCTTTTATTACTTGTAGTAATGATAACAGTAAGGTAAGCAGTGTCTCCCCTGACTGCCAGCAAAGTTTGGGGTCCATGTCTGGGACACACTGCACAAGTGCCCAGCGCTGAGACACCAAGTAGTAGAGATGACTCCTGATCCCTGTACCTTTCCTTCACCATGACATTACAATATACAATATTATATAATACAACCCCTCAGCAGTTACATGACGTGGAATCAGTGGCTATTACAAGATGTTTGCCCATTTGGCCTAGGTATTTAGCCGGTCAGGGGGCTTCTCCCATATGACTTTCTCACATAAATCAGGGGCGGACGTACCATATGTGAGATCTGTGCAGTTACATTGGGGCCAAGCAATTTTTTTCTATTCTTCCATCTACCACCCCCTATTGTGCCCTTACCTGTCCCCCCTAGACTACATGGCACCGCCAGTCATGTGACCATCTTCATATTACACATAGAAACCCATTACCTACACGATCCCTATCCCTATATATAGTAACTAATGATGGACATACCTCATATAGATGAAATATGACTTCAGAGAGTCCCCCTGGCAGCAGGCAGCCGATCACAAGGTATTCTGGAATGAAAATGTAAATTGTGCAGATATTATGAGGTGAGCTTAGTATGGGCCATCATATCAACAAATATATGTTCAGCCTATTGACAACATTGGGGAATTTGTTCCCGCAGCCTCGCTTGTCATGTGTCTCTATAGGAACATTCTGGATGACATCACATTATAGGATTTCTATAGGTTGTTATTTTCTATAATACTTACATATATACGGTGGATCTTCTAGCATGTCGGCTGTCACTGGGGCCGCATATTCACATGTCTTATATGTCTGTAATATACATAATGGGTTTACTGCATATACATAAAATAACCCCATATCTAGAATGTATAATAATATATTTACTGTCACACGTGTCATTTCCTATCACAGGGCGAGTCAGACATTGAACACATTTTGTAATGTAACGTAGACCCAGGGAACATAACTATAGGGGTGAAGAGGTTGTAGTCACACACAGGCCCTGGTGTCCATGACTGGCATAAGCGGGTCACAACCTGAACAAATCCCCAATTCTGCCATCACCTGGAGGAATCCTGACACATGTAATGAATATTCTGGGCATGCACCGGGTTACCTGACAATATATAAGTTTGGGTGGCAGCTTAGTCTGGATGCCATAGTTCACCACACCGGGTTTCCAGGCTCTTGGTCTCTGATCCTAATATATTACAGGTTTGTAGCTTGTCAGTAATAAGCGGTCACTACATTTTGTTAGGGACATTTTTTTCTATTCTTCCATCTACCACCCCCAGCATTGAAGCGAGGAATATTAGGAAGAACAACCTTGTTTTCTGAGGGACAATGTGAGAAAACTGAAATTGGGCTCTTGGAGAGAATCTCCATTATTGCTATAAACCCTCCAGCCAGTAAATATGTGATATAACGTGTGTAGAGGTAAAGAAATATTCGGCACTTACCTTGGACTCTCCTACTTTATATGCTGGGCAGTAGTTGGGCGCTCTCCTTATTTTTTGAGCCGCCCCCCTACACCTGGACCTGAGACCATCACAGAGATCTTCATTGGGCTGTTACTTTTTTATTACTCCTGGAAATATAAGAAGAAATTGACAGCTGGGTGATGCTATTCCCTTTTCTCAATGCCATGGTCTGATACTATACAATGAGTGCTGACAGTTTCATAATGTTTAGGGACACGGCCTATAGACAAGAGATATTGTATGCCCCATATGTAAATATTTCCAGGAGGAATTATAGAGGAATGGCAATATGCAGAGTGCTAAGAAGAGATGCTCCAGTATTATAATTTTATGGGAAATACAATTATTTACTTATAATAGGAACAGACAAGTCCAGAACATATGACCAGTATTATATACATAGAAGAGATAATACATCCTCCCTGGGATTGGAGCTTAATTGTAATTAATTATTATAATATAAGATTACACTTCATGGGAAATACAATTTGTCAGTTATAGATTTAGGCAGCAGTGGATTTGGGGTCACTATATAGCAGGTAATGGAGTTGGTCCTCTCCTCTTTGCGGCTGGGTGGTGACAACCTGCGCAGGACTCCGCTCTCCAGAGGAACTACATTGGCAGCAGAAAAGCGGTGGAGAATTGTCCCAAAGGTCATGGGAAGGGAATGGAGAGGTAAACAAACATCACGCCCGTCTGTCCTCAGTAGCTACATTGGGGCCCCATAATGGAGGGCCCGGTTTGATCTTCGCTATGAGGACCCCTGTCTTCTATGTCCGGCTCTATATCCAGGAGTAAGATTATGTGACTGGTGAACTTCTTGGTGTCAGTAGAATAAGAGTGTTGATGATAACTATGACGGCCGCCACGTGTCAGGGATCTATCTCCCTATGTGACATGGAGGAATGGCTTCAGTCATACACAACAGTGACGTCTGTTTTCTGACCTGATAATTTGGGACGTGTATGAGTAATATGCAGGAAAGGTAAATTACAGGAAAGAGAGATCAATACCTGAGCGCTGTATTCAGGACACTGTCCCGGCAGCAGCAGTTCTGGGACTAATCAAGGGATCTGTTCAGATAAGATCTAAGAAAAAAATACAAAACCTCTGATCACAGGATAGATACAAGAATAGTTGTCATGTTACCAGAAGTTACACAAGAAAAAGAGAGGAAAAGGATCCAGCGCTGAGACAATATGAGTCTATAAAAAATGGAAACTTCTTCCAAGTTTTATTGGACAAACGAAGTTAAAAATAGGATAGTCCGTGTATCTTTGGTATCCGTGGTTCATTGGGATGAATAAGCAGGTGCCTACGCGTTTCAGACGCGCTCTGCCTCCTTAATCATGGCTTTCCGTGAGAACTCTGTCAAATGTCAATGGATTTTATATCCGGTCAAGCAGGTGAATTTGATTGCGGTCCACACAGATTACTTTGCTGGAACGCTTCGCCATTATTTAGTTCTGACGGCTGATCTGATAGATATGAAGTCCAGGAATCGGGAGCGGCTAATTCAGGTATAGTATTTCTTGTCGTCATTTTGTTTGGAATTTACAAGTACTTTAGATTGTGCCGCAGCCTTTAATTGTTGGTTCATGAAGGTGACATGAATATGGCCAGAGTTCAATTGACTAATAGACGGATTGGGTTCAAATACATCTATGTGAGAAAAGTGTTAGATAAAAACGTGTTGCGTTGTTGCTGGAGATATCAAAAATGTTTAAGATGTTAGTAGGATGTGTTTTGTATATATCGTTTTTTAATTATTTTTGGTATTATTAGTTGGTTTATTTGTTTACTTCTTAACTGGGGAATGTCCTGAACACGTATTATGGTTCATGTCATTTTGATGATGTTATACCCCTATTGTATATTTTATTGTTTTTTATTTTGCTTTGATGGGGTGTTTCTTCCTGGTAATATTTCTATGGATTTTGATATTAACACAACTTGTCGTTTTCTACTTGAATGATGAGAATTTAATGACAAACACGTTTGTTTGGCGTTATATCATTACGTTTTTCTAATTCTATCATGTGTTCTGGCGGCCAATCATATTGCTATTTACTTAAATATTTATGTTTTGTTGATTCCCGTTAATTGCCTTGAATTGGTTCATTTAGCTATTGCCATTGATTTGGAAGATAGGACTTGGATGATATTGTTTGCATTCAATTATTCTCAACTTGTTATATATTTTGATCGATACAGGAAAAACGTTGGCTCCTTATTCCTTTTAGGGATCATTATGCACCCATATTTATTGTCTGGAAGTCTGATGTGTTTTTCTTGTGCACGTTCGTGCATATAATAGCGATCTCTCATTTTAGGACATTGTAATGTATTGGTTTATGTACTAATGGTATTGAACTTGTATAATATGAATTTAATGATAAACTCATTTGTTGTAATGATAATAATTTTATCGGCATACATTGCGTATGTGTATTATATATTTATGATGCTCGAATTATAAAATTAATTTATTAATGTATTTTTAGTTATTTGTGTTAGTAATGTTTGGGGGGGAAAGATAATGCAGTTATGTGTTTATTCCCGTTGGTAAGCTTGAATTTGTTATTTTAGTTCCTTGCATTATCTAGACAGCGATGCTAGAATGATTAGTTTGAATTAACTGTTATCACTTTCTTGTGTATTATAGTCAAAAATTCCAAAAATCAATAATGGAACATCAATTCCTTCCTCTTTTGTAACCTAAAAATCCAATATGCCTCTCTTGTACGTGTCTTATGTATAATATCTCCCCCTCTTTTTGGAGTATGAATTTTTTCAATGACATAGCATTTGAAATAGTTGGTCAATCTGTTGTGTTGATGGATAAAATGTTTAGCGACATTTGAGATGTTGACAATATTCGGATTACGTATGTATCCTAGATGTTCTAGCATTCTTGTTTTAAATTTACGGTTGGTGCATCCTATGTATTTGAGGTTACACTGGGTGCATTCAATAATGTAGATTACTGATTCTGTATTGCAGTTGGTGTAATTATTAATGGTGAAGACGTTTGTATTATTTGTATCGTGGAACAGTTTTTTTGGAAGTGCAAAGAGGCAGACTTTACATGGGTTGTTCCCACATTTGTAAAAGCCTTTCTGTTCCAGCCAGGTGGTTTTAGTTATTTTAGAATTGAAGAAGGATGGTGAAAGGAAGCTACCTAGAGACGATGCTTTCCGGGCTACAATTCTACACCCGTCTTTGAGGATGTCTTCCAAACTGTCATCTTCCATCAGCATGGGTAAACGTTTATTTATGATCTTTTTTATATCGTTGTACTGATTGTTTTGTTGCAGGACCAGAGTTGGTTTGTTTGAATCCGATGCTGTGTGTAGGTTTTCTTTAAACAGTAGGATGTCTCTAGATTGTTTATGAATTACATTTGCGCCTTTTTCAAGGACCAATTGGGATATCCTCTACTGTGTAATCTTGTATGAATTTGTTTTTGTTCCACTTCGTAGTAGACTTCTGAACTGCAATTACGTTTTGCTCGGCTCATTTCTCCGATTGGGGTGGATTGGATTGTGTGCTTGGGGTGGTTGCTTGATGCATGTAGTATGGTATTTCCACTCAGAGGTTTTCGGAATGTTTTAGTGCAGATTCGAGTTCCTGCTTTTCCCATCAACTCGAGATCCAAAAATGTGATGTTGTCTTTGTTCCATGTGTGGGTGAATCCAAGATTTGATGTATTTGAAGTTAGGAAAGTTATGAAGTGTGGGATGTCTGAGGTGTCCCCTTCCCAAATAAATAGGAGGTCGTCTATGTACCTTCCATACCAGTTGATATTACCTGCAAAAGGATTGTTTATTGAAAAAATCGATATTTCTTCCCACCACGCCATCACTAAGTTAGCTAGGGAGGGGGAAATTTGGCTCCCATGGAGACGCCTTTCATTTGTAAATAAAAATTGCTGTCAAATAGAAAAAAATTGTGTGACATTAGAAACATCACTGCCTCCAGGATAAATGCCTGTAACTTCTCAGCATAGGTGCTATGTATGGACAAATGATGTTTTAGTGCTAACAGTGCTATATGGTGGGGGATCCTGGTGTACATTTTAACCCAATCTGTTTATTAGTCAATTGAACTCTGGCCATATTCATGTCACCTTCATGAACCAACAATTAAAGGCTGCGGCACAATCTAAAGTACTTGTAAATTCAAAACAAAATGAAGACAAGAAATACTATACCTGAATTAGCCGCTCCCGATTCCTGGACTTCATATCTATCAGATCAGCCGTCAGAACTAAATAATGGCGAAGCGTTCCAGCAAAGTAATCTGTGTGGACCGCAATCAAATTCACCTGCTTGACCGGATACAAAATCCATTGACATTTGACAGAGTTCTCACGGAAAGCCATGATTAAGGACGCAGACCGCGTCTGAAACGCGTAGGCACCTGCTTATTCATCCCAATGAACCACGGATACCAAAGATACACTGACTATCCTATTTTTAACTTCGTTTGTCCAATAAAACTTGGAAGAAGTTTCCATGTTTAATAGACTCATATGGTCTCAGCGCTGGATCCTTTTCCTCTGTTTTTCTTGTCTATCCAGTACGTGTGCCGACACGAGGACCCGAGCGCTACAGGCAAGGCAAATTACCTGCACAGGTGAGCTGGTGGACTCCTCCCATTTTCTCTACTACCAGAAGTTACACTTATAAACTTATACATTACACATATACACTATTTAACAATGGAGTCTATAGATGACCAACACATGACATATATCAGAGGCGTCCGTCACCGCCATCCAGTAAGAAACGTGTACAGTATGTTAAATGTATACAATTCTATTAACACGGGAATATATGTGTGACGGAGACTGAGGGACGGCATATGTCGGGGGTATACTTTGTGTAACATCTCGCGTCATACATCTCAGGATATGTCAGATTTAGGCTGGATTCACACGAGCATGTTCGGTCCATAAAGGACGGAACGTATTTCGGCCGCAAGTCCTGGACACACTGCAGGGAGCCGGGCTCCTAGTATCATAGTTATGTACGACGCTAGGAGTCCCTGCCTCGCTGCGGGACAACTGTCTCGTACTGTAATCATGTTTTCAGTACGGGACAGTAGTTCCACGGAGAGGCAGGGACTCCTAGTGTCGTACATAACTATGATGCTAGGAGCCCGGCTCCCTGCACTTTGTTCGGTCCGGGACTTGCGCCGAAATGCGTTCCGTCCTTTACGGACCGAACATGCTCGTGTGAATCCAGCCTTAGGGTTAAGTTAGGCTCTGTTCACATCTGCGTTGGGGTCCCGTTCTAACTTTCCATCTGAGATTTCCGTCAAAACGGGACCCTGAGCAGACACAAACTGACACTGACGGAAACCAGAGGTTTCTGCTTCCATCACGATTGATTTCAATGGTGACGGAGCCGGTTCCTGAGGTTTCCGTTTGCCTCTTTCGTGCACTGGACCCGTTGTTTTGCCGGAAGCAATAGCGTAGTCAAAGTGACGGGTCCGGTGCACAACGGACACAAATGGAAACCACGGGCATCGGCTCTGTCACCATTGAAATAAATGGCGATGGAAGCAAAAACCTCCGGTTTCCGTCGGTGTCAGTTTGTGTCTGACAGAACGTTAGAACGGGACTCCAACGCAGATGTGAACAGAGCCTTAAGGAAAGACACATCTGTAGACATGAAAGGTAAATTAAAATAAAGCTAGATCAAGCCTGAGCGCTGTATTCAGGAGGCTTCCCCGGCAGCAGCAGTTCTGGTCCAAATCCAGGGATCTGTTCAGACAAAATCCAAGAAATAATATAAAACCTCTAATCACAGGATAGATACAAGAGTAGTTGTCATGTTAACAGAAGTTACACCAAAGTGGAAACATAATTTACATGTTAAAGAAGTTCTCTACCTTGTACCGCAGTCACAGAACCACCTGAATGGACTATAGGAGGACTGTAGCATCCTTCCTTACTCCACACAGGTCAGATACTTGGTTTCCCATTTATACTCTGATAACTATGACTGGCTCCAAGTATTAGAAGTTACCTATCTACCCAAATCACATGAAGGAACGGAATCAGCCATATGTAAAAGTGGGAACTGTTGTCGGGGAGTCGTTACTTTCAGCATCACATATTCTCTCTCTGAGTTCATGAATAAAGCTTAAGAGAAATTTCAGTTTTGTACTCAAATATTTTATGTTTTAGGTAAGTTCTAGAATACCCGGACCCTTAAATATGCCAAAGAGTATATAAGATAGATAGATAGATAGATAGAGAGAGAGAGAGAGAGAGAGAGAGAGAGAGAGGGAGAGGGAGAGGGAGAGAGAGAAAGACAGATAGATAGATAGATACATAGATAGATAGATAGATAGATAGATAGATAGATAGATAGATAGATAGATAGATAGATAGATAGATAGATAGATAGATAGATAGATAGATAGATAGATAGATAGATGGTAGATAGATGGATGGATAGATAGATATGAGATAGATAGATAGATAGATAGATAGATAGATAGATAGATAGATAGATAGATAGATAGATAGATAGATAGATAGATATGGGGTAGATAGATAGATAGATAGATAGATAGATAGATAGATAGATAGATAGATAGATAGATAGATAGATAAATATAATTTTTCTTACTATAGAGCTTTATATTAGTCTTCATATATTAATGTCTATAATAAATATCTCAGCATCATTCTCCATGACAGAGTTATTTGGTGGAGGATGTGGTGGTTGTGACCTCATCGTATTCTATAGTGAACATAGTCTGTAATCTGGCAAATGTGGAACATGAACATTGAAGGGACTTTCCAGGACTTTGATACTGATGGCCAAGCCTTGACAAATGGCATCAATATCAGATCAATGAGGGTCCGACTCCCAGCACCCCAACTAATCAGCTGAATGAGGGGCCCCTTTATTGCTTACCAGGCATAGCACCGTATATTTTGTAGTGGCTGTGCCTGGTACTGCAGCTCTCTGAGCTGAGCTGCAATACTGAGCACAGCCACTACCAAATGCATGGAGCTTTCCTGGTAAACAATGAAGAGGACATGGGGCTGACCAGGGTGGTGCGGCCCCTTTACTCAGCTGATCATGGGGATGGTGAGAGTCAGATCTCCACCGATCTGATATTGATGGACTATCCTAAGTACAGACCATCAATAATAAAGTCATGGAAATTCCCTTTAAAAGGTAAATAAGAGATTTTATACAAAGGACAGAACATACATATAAAATTATAGAGGATCTGACGTCTCTCCTGACATGTCTGTTCTAGAAAATACTTGAGAATTCACATTTCTATTCACACATTACTGACTGCTGCAATTTTCAGGAAATAGTAAGTTGTAACTTTAATGGGGAAAATATGTAACATTGAAATCTGAATGTAAAATCCTCATGTTCAGTTTTTACTTCTGTTCATAGAAACATTTTACTGGAACTTGAACTGTTTCTCTAAAAAAACAACTCCGGCAATTATCAGAAATAATTCCTTCTACAATCATATAGTTGTGGTGAGATGCTGGTTATAAATTGCTGCAGGAATGTCCAGTGTGAATCTGGTCTTATCTGAGAATTCTAGAGCGTAGATATTTCATGTATCCAGTAACATGTATAATTAATAACACTGACATTATAGCTGATAAATAATACAATGCTGCATCTTACCTGTCAATCACACAGTCAATCACAGTCCTGGTCCAGATGTTATTCCAAAAATTGTAGAAAAAGCCCAAAAATCGTGATCTGTAGGAAACACACTGATCAAATATCAAGTGTAAAGTGAGTGTAATACAGCTGCACATAGAACCCAGCGACTAGTACTGTCTATGACATCATCAGTGACATCATAAACGGCTGCAGTATCTGTTACATCATCGATTAGCTCCTCCTGCCTGGATAGACTGTCTGTGTATACACTGGATATAGGCGTTACATGGGACTGCTGTTTTATATACATGGAGGATACATGTGTTATTATAGGGGCTACGACTAAGAACATGTAATGTATGACACGTGTGAGCTGTTACTGGATGGATAGACTGTCTGTGTATACACTGGATATAGGCGTTACATGGGACTGCTGTTTTATATACATGGAAGATACATGTGTAATTATAGGGGCTACGACTAAGAACATGTAATGTATGACATGTGTGAGCTGTTACTGGATGGATAGACGGTCTGTGTATACACTGGATATAGGCGTTACATGGGACTGCTGTTTTATATACATGGAGGATACATGTGTTATTATAGGGGCTACGACTAAGAACATGTAATGTATGACACGTGTGAGCTGTTACTGGATGGATAGACTGTCTGTGTATACACTGGATATAGGCGTTACATGGGACTGCTGTTTTATATACATGGAGGATACATGTGTAATTATAGGGGCTACGACTAAGAACATGTAATGTATGACACGTGTGAGCTGTTACTGGATGGATAGACTGTCTGTGTATACACTGGATATAGGCGTTACATGGGACTGCTGTTTTATATACATGGAAGATACATGTGTAATTATAGGGGCTACGACTAAGAACATGTAATGTATGACACGTGTGAGCTGTTACTGGATGGATAGACGGTCTGTGTATACACTGGATATAGGCGTTACATGGGACTGCTGTTTTATATACATGGAGGATACATGTGTTATTATAAGGGCTACGACTAAGAACATGTAATGTATGACACGTGTGAGCTGTTACTGGATGGATAGACTGTCTGTGTATACACTGGATATAGGCGTTACATGGGACTGCTGTTTTATATACATGGAGGATACATGTGTAATTATAGGGGCTACGACTAAGAACATGTAATGTATGACACGTGTGAGCTGTTACTGGACGGATAGACTGTCTGTGTATACACTGGATATAGGCGCTACATGGGACTGCTGTTTTATATACATGGAGGATACATGTGTTATTATAGGGGCTACGACTAAGAACATGTAATGTATGACACGTGTGAGCTGTTACTGGATGGATAGACTGTCTGTGTATACACTGGATATAGGCGTTACATGGGACTGCTGTTTTATATACATGGAGGATACATGTGTAATTATAGGGGCTACGACTAAGAACATGTAATGTATGACACGTGTGAGCTGTTACTGGATGGATAGACTGTCTGTGTATACACTGGATATAGGCGTTACATGGGACTGCTGTTTTATATACATGGAAGATACATGTGTTATTATAGGGGCTACGACTAAGAACATGTAATGTATGACACGTGTGAGCTGTTACTGGACGGATAGACTGTCTGTGTATACACTGGATATAGGCGTTACATGGGACTGCTGTTTTATATACATGGAAGATACATGTGTTATTATAGGGGCTACGACTAAGAACATGTAATGTATGACGCGTGTGAGCTGTTACTGGATGGATAGACTGTCTGTGTATACACTGGATATAGGCGTTACATGGGACTGCTGTTTTATATACATGGAGGATACATGTGTTATTATAGGGGCTACGACTAAGAACATGTAATGTATGACACGTGTGAGCTCTTACTGGACGGATAGAAACTGTTTTACTAATAAAGGATTCATTTTATATAATTTAGTTTGAGTTCTGGATTTTCACCTTTTTAATGCTCCACAAAGTTACCAGAATATTATCCGCGCACCGAGAGTTTATTGGACACACGGGCGGCCTGGTGAGCGGAGGAACTTCTTGTGTGTTTGGAGTCATGTACAGATGTAGTCATCCTTATCCTGACTCTGATAACTTGTCACTTAAGTCATTGAAAACCATTGAAAAAGTGAAATGAAAGTTTCTTGCCGCTGTGTATTTAATGCGTTAGAAGTCAAGTTAAAGATCTCCACATCTGTACATAGAAGGGGACACATTGCAGAAGAATTATATCATTAGTGTCACTTCTATAAATTGGATCTGTGTGTAAAACTGTCACCTCTGTCTTTGAAGTGTCGTCTCGTCATTACAACCTCGTTTTGAAATGACGTTTTCTCTTTATTCCGGACGCTACAGACACTGACCAATAGGCGACTATCTTTATAGACTGTGCGCCATTTATAATATTAGTGTCTTCTTTTGGGCCCCTCAGACACCGGCCCCCGGGGAGACTTTTACCTCTGTAACCCCTATTATTATGCCCTTGATGATTATACACCGTTCAGCCATAACATTAACCCATTAAGCCCCCATGACATAACTGGACACCATGGATTGTCTTACATAAGGCCACATGATGTACAGTCACGTCACGGTGATTGTGCGGGCACAGGAGGTCATTCTATTTGAAGATGCCGCCACATTGGGAATTTTTATGGATACAAAATCTATTTGCTATTATTTAACATTGATCTTTTTGTGCATTTATAACATTTGTAACAAGAATAATTTAGGTGTAAATGGGTCTTAAAGGAGTATTCCCAGCTTACACATAAAGGACGTGTTCACACGGCGCATCTTCAGGCGGATCTCAGAGTGTAAAATGCTCGTGTTACGCTCCGAAATACACTAGAAATGCGCCTGCAAACCGCTTACCACTAATATAAATAGGAAATACAACGCACAGCTCATATGAGGCGGATATTTTTGCTGCTGAATTATTAAACAAGTAAAAATACGCTTTATAAAAAAGAAGGGACATGTCCCTTTCGGAAGCATTTTAGAAGCTGATTTCTCCCTTTTCCTGTGACACTTTAAAAAATTCTCTGAAAAATCTCCTCAAAATACGCTCAAAAATGATTGGAACATCAGCTCTAAAAAACGGCCGGAATCAGAGTCTCTTCTTTTAATCTCAGCCTCGTATTTTCAGCCTAAACATCTGCGGTGTGAACCTGCCCTCACATGCACATTTCCTGCAGACCTCACCCAGTCATCGCTACTCGCTTCACGCTGTTTGTTTTGGGGAGCGCGGGGGGGGGGTTTCTTTCCCTAATCCCAGACAACCCTCTTCAGGCTGGATTCACACACAGTATAACGTTTTTTTCAGGCGTTTTTTCCATAGACTTCTAAATAGAACTTCAAAAATGCCAGAAAAAAAAGCACATACAAAATGACACCACATAAACACGCCACTAAAAATGCCTTAAAAATGCATGTTTCATTTTAATAACGCTGGTGTTTTTAGAAGTGTTTTGGTGCAGTTTAATATGACAGAGATTTTCTGTGTGTGAAGGAGGCCTTAAGGTAACGCTGTGGGAAAGATATTATAACCGAAAGAAATTGATACATAAATTTCCCTCTGCATAGAACATATCCAAAGCCGTCCCATTCGTTTTCTTCACCATAGTGTCCGTATCCCTCTCTACGTGACTGGCCACAATATTGTTCGCTGTGATGGCGACTTTCCTATGATGCACACGGATATGAAATCCTTACATGGTGTAAGGATGACGAGTAATATAAAAAGATACAATATATCACTGCATACTGAATCGGTAGAGTTCCATATTATATATACTGTAAGTGGGAGTGCGGTTTGCACCGTGTTATTCTTTAGGATTTGATCGATATTTTCCTATATGATCCATGAGAGGTTTGGGATCATTTCTGGGGATAGTAATTGTCTGGAATTCTAATGAAACTTGGTGTCACACAGAAGGATCCTTTCTTTTTGAGTCGTGTCTTGTCTTCTGGTCTCCATT
Source organism: Rhinoderma darwinii (assembly GCF_050947455.1). NCBI lineage: Eukaryota > Metazoa > Chordata > Amphibia > Anura > Rhinodermatidae > Rhinoderma > Rhinoderma darwinii. The sequence continues at coordinate 56,251 of NW_027463987.1, forward strand.
TATCCTGGCACTGAGACGGCCTCTCCTTTCCGAGGGAGGTTAAATGTCAAGGAATCACTACTTGAGAAAATCCCCAGAGTGCAAGTTTATGGAATTGCTATACGAGCAATTCCCCAAAGGCAGCTGGAGACTGTCTGGATCAAGTGTGCAGGTAAATCAGCTACCTCAAGTCCATCACCACCCTGGTCAGCATAGTCTAAGGCTACTCTATGGTCTTCACCAGAGCCCACCTCAAGGCAGGTTGGATTTGGCTGCATAGAACCCAGGTTGCTTCTACAGAATATGGTGTTGGGCAGGAGGTGCAATGCAGGCAATGCCAGAACGGAAACCAGACAGATAGAGGGTAAACAGCAAGCGGAGTTCACAACAAGGAGATACTAAAAGTCCAAATCCCAAAACAGAAGAATACCAGGACTTGCAGAGGTCAAAACCAGCCGAGAGCAGAATGTCCAAATCAGTGAGCAGAGGGAAAATCCAAAGACAAAGCCAAGGACCAGTTCAAAGAGTCCAAACAGTCAAGGTGATACAGGAGCTTGATCAGAAACATGCAAACACAAGAAATCACAAGTAACAATGAGAAAACTGAACAGATTCAAAAACTCCACCCTTGGCCCTGATAGGACGCAGACAGAGAAATGAGATTGGCTCTGTATCAAAACCAGGACCATCCAGAAGCTTGGCTAGTAGTCATGACAATCTTAAAGTGACCGACGTTTCCTAAGATTAAATATGAAATAAATCACCTGCTCTTAGCTATTTTTTCTCGCATATGTCATGTAAATTGTCCAAATGTTTGATCAGTTTTCATGAAACATTAAAGATTTTGTTTTTGGAATCGTTATTAACATGTTTTTTATACTCATTTCTGTGTATTGTGCTTTGATTGCGTGACATTCTGTAGTTTTCAATTAAATTTTTGTTTATTTTCTTTAGTATTTACAGTGTTTTGAAGTGGGCGGAGATAGAGCACTCTGTAGCCAATCAGATCATTGGACAGATCCAAGAAGCAGGAGAGGAGTGTGCTGATCTTGTGGGAGGCAGTGACATGTTCATTCATCTGACTGTCTAAAGTGGATATAAGTAGTTATCATCTTGAAAGACAAGACCACATATGACAGCATTTGATGTGGCTAAAAGGTTACGGCCAGGGTTTGACACCAACACAGATGGGTGCGATTTGCGTTTTTGGTAGTTTTGGTACAGTATGGGAGACGTATTGCTGCTCAATACAATTAACCCTTTCCCGACATTTGCTGGATGGATATGTCATGGTAAGCTACTGCTTCCCGCATTTTGCAGTATCCATACGACATATGCATGGCACCGGCTCAGAAGCTGAGTCCGTGCCATCATCGCCGGAATTCAGCAGTATCTTACAGCTGATATTCGGCTGTAATGGCTGGGACCGAAATTAGCTTTGATCCCTGCCATTAAACCCTTAAATGCAGCGGTCAAACGCGATTGCTGCATTTAAGTTGTTTGCACCCCATCGGAACCCCAGCAATGAAATTGCCAGGGTTTCCCGTGGCAGCAATGGCAACCGGAGGCCTAATACTGGCCTCCCGATATACCTAGCACGGACGTTTTCCAGGCTCCTGAAAGGCTTCCGTAGTCAAAGGCAAGATGGAGGCTTCTCAGCAGCTGATCCGGCGTCATCAGCGGTGGATGTCAGCTGTATGTTACAGCTGACATCCACCTGTAACGGCAGGAACCGGAGCTAGCTCCGATTCCTGCCACTAACCCCTTAGATGCAGCAATCGGAAGCGATGGCTGCATTTTAGAGTTTGCTAGCTGATCGCTAGCCCTGCCATGCAATCAGGGTTTCTGCTGCTATGGCAACAGGAAGCCTAGCAATGGCCTCCTGCTCTGCCATTACGGAAGCAGATTAGGCCCCGCTGGGAGGCGAAGCCTAATCAGCTTGCTGTCAGTAAATGACTGACAGATCTAATACATTGCACTACATAGGTAGTTGTAAAGGTTCTGCCAGACACAGCTTCTGTGTCGACGCCCGTGATTAATCAGTCTACACCTGCTCCTAGGTCTGATAGAGTGACTCGATCTGCTACCACTCAGGCTGGTAGGCTCAGGAGTGGGAGAACCTATCACAGCCTGGCCAGACGGTTCTAGCTCCCGCCCTCTGTCTATTTATACCTTCATTTCCTGCTTGTCCTCTGCCTATGATTCTGTCTTGTTTCCTGGCTCTGCTGCTCCTGCTGTTATTATTGACCTTGCTTCATATTGACCCTGGCTTTACTGACTACGCTCCTGCTCTGCGTTTGGTACCTCGTACACTCCTGGTTTGACTCGGCTCGTTCACTACTCCTGTTGCTCACGGTGTTGCCGTGGGCAACTGCCCCATTTCCCTTAGCTTCTGTGTACCCTTGTCTGTTTGTCTGTCGTACACTTATTGAGCGTAGGGACTGTCGCCCAATTGTACGCCGTCGCCTAGGACGGGCCGTGCATGTAGGCAGGGACTGAGTGGCGGGTAGATTAGGGCTCACCTGTCTGTCTCCCTACCCCGTCATTACAGTAGTCTAATGTATTAAAAAAAAAACAATCAGACAGTTGGACCTTCAAGTGTAAAAAAAAACAAAAAACAAGCCCTCATACAGCTCCGTCAAAGAAAAAGTTAAAACTTTATGATTCTCACAACGTGGCGACAGAAAAAACACATTCTATTTATAAAAGTAATTTTATTGTGCAAAAAGTTGTAAAACATAAAAAAGTTCTATAAATTTGGTATCGCCGGAATCGGACTGACTCGCAGATTAAAGGTAACATGTAATTTATAATGCATGGTGAACGCTGTATAAAAAAAACCTAAAAGAAAACTATTTAAGAATTGCAGTTCTTTTGGTCACCTGGCCTCTCAAAAAATAGGATAAAAAGTGATAAAAAAGTCACATGTAACCCAAAATGGTACCAATAATAACTACAGCTCGTCCCGCAAAATAACAGCCCTCATACCACTACGTCTATGAAAAAATTAAATCAGTTAAGGCTCCAATAAGCCGGGAAAGAAAAAATATGCAGTTGTGCAGATCAGAGGGGAACATTTCTTCTGTTTCAAGAGGCGATTTATCAAGGCCCTAAAATTAGGGAACCAGGAAGGGGAGGCCCAAACATATCCGCTGGAAGCGAGGGCGCCCGTATTATACCAGGACAGCACTTTCCCAGCAAAACTCCCCAAACTGCAAAGGTGCTGAGTGTGGACCAAAAGGGGATAAGAAAATACATATATCAGTGCGATACCGGCCTGTGCAGAAAGGATTGCTTCACAGCGTAACACACATCTATGGATTATTTTACAGCTTTTTTACCCCATTATTATACCCCCTGACAATGCCCCTGATATACTCTGCACAGCTTACATGTACCCCCACATTATAAAAGGAAACACCAGCAATACTCCAAACATAACTACTACCAAGCAAATCCGCTCTCCAAAAGCCAAATGGCGCTCCCTCCCTTCTGAACCCTACAGTGTGCCCGAACAGCAGTTTTCTTCCACATATATGGCACTGCCATACCCGGGAGAACCCTTTTAACAATTTTTGGGGTGTGTGTCTGCGGTATGCAGAGGGAGACCAGATGGTGCATGAGTGGCAGCAGGGCTGGCTGGGACTTGTGGTCCTGCAGATATCAGATTGATGTCACGGGTGGCGTGGCCGCCCCCTGCGTCTCTACCTCTGAACCCACACAGCTTTTGTCAAGGTGCAAGTCTGCAGTAAAGAGACACCAACTTGGTTATAACAAGATGGTAAACTTTACTGATGAGGTCTGTGCAGATTAATGGCACATACAGTCATGTGCAGGAGAAGAGGAGTGGTACACAGACTGGCAAAGAGGTGTGAAATACTTGGTCACCATTCCCTGAGATGGTAGAATTGTCTCTAGCTTGAATAGTGGCTGGGATGATGAGGAGAACTCGCGGTTGAAATGGGCGACGGACACAGTCCAATATTATGGAATCTCCCGAGGGCAGGGCCTTCACATCTTTGCTCACTGTGGATGGTTTCTTGAGAGGCTTTTACTCATGGTTTGGCGCTGGCACGATACCCTCCTGTGGAACGTACAGCAAAACGGATCTCAACTTCATAGCCGGAAAGTGCGCACGCTGGCGGAACCATTAAAGGCATAACGCGTTGCAGAGAAGCTCTTGTACAGCGTTATCTTCTCTGGCACAGAGAAACGTTCCCTCCCGGTGTGGACTGGAACAGCTTTGGATTTGTCTTATTATTTCACGGCACTGTGGAACACCGCGGACGCTCCAAAGCTGGAAAACGGATGAAGGCCCTGACAACCGGATACCGGGGAGTTCACTGGCAGCGCCAGGCTTAGAAGCTTCTAGATAGGGAACTGGACATGTGTGGCCTAGTCCAGCCTGAGCTAAAGTTGGCAGAATCACCAGACAGCAGGTCTGTCCGCTTCACCTCATGGCCGACCTCACACATGTCTCCTACTCTAAACCGGTTTCTGCTGGTTCTGCCCTCTGGAACTTCTAACTCCTCCCACAGAGCTAGCGGATTGGCTTCGAGTAGAAGCATGTGACCATCTATTTTGCTCCTGTACAAAGTGAGAATATATTAACCCTTGCACGACATCACCTTTAGGTATACATGAGATTTGCAGCAGATAAAAGGAAATGCATATTGTTACACACTTGGAACTCCTGGTCCCCAGCAAATACACAGGGATTACATAGAGAGAACTCCTCAGCCACCCGACCACTTACATACAGCAGCTGGGAGACTGTACCGGGACACTGCAGGGTGACTGACAGGACGTAAAGACAAATACTTGCCCCATGATCACCACTTTGTCTCATATCTCTACTCTACCGAGCACACGTTATACAGCGCAGCTGCGGGGTCTTCTATTATTTACCTAGAAAATCATAAATTCTGCCCCCACAGGTCTTACCCCAAGGGACAGTTCCCCCGTCCTCTAATTTCACTGCTCAGCTGAACACTTCATCCAGATCATCACATTAAAGACACAAATAAACCACATCCATGAAATCCGAAAATAATGCAGAGTCAACAAACCATTATGTAAATGAGGATAATTCTCTACTTGCCGTCCGTATTTACAGTAAATAGTTCTTGCTTGTGTGACGATATATATAATAACTTCTACAATAACAGACTTTAATATGCTTGTCTTAAAGGGACAGTACTTTATGCCATAAAAATATTTAAAGGGGTATTCCCACCTTAGACAGTTATGGCATATCCACAGGATATGCCATAAATGTCTGATAGATGTAGGTCTAATAGGGGGGGCCAAGCCCAATTTGCCATATTGCCAAGTACAGATCTAAAAATAGTAACATTTGTCATCAAGAATGTTCTGTGGCGAATCTTCCTCATAAATAATATAGAAATTAAACACTGAGAACAAAGTGAATAAAATACAACAGGACGGGTACGCGCTGGTCTCCGGGGGACATCTTCTAGGTCATTGTATAATTACTTCATTCACTTTGACTCTGTTAAAACTAATGAGTTACATCCTGGAAAGAAACAGGGAAGGATGGAGAGGAGGATGAGTCATGTCATGTGTTCAGCTCTGTATAAACAGATTTACTACGTTCAGATTTACAATTAAAGAAAATTAAAATTTAAGGAAGGTCAATTCCCAAAGACAAGCACAATACCTACCCCCCTCACTGCAAACTATGACCATGGGTCATGAGGTCCTGGGATCACCATGTTCTGGTCGGTGAGGCCGAGTAGAAAAAGTTTGAAAAGCCCTGAAATAGAGAAACGTAATAACTCCCCCCTTCACGTGCAGAGCTATAGGGGTGCAGCGGTAGCAGTGGCACCAACCCCTAGTGCCTGAGGAGGCCCAAAGACTCCTCTGCCATATAAGAAGACACCAGTATTATAAATGGCACATGGTAGATGAGGTCCCTGTTACAGATTTTACATTGGGGTCCGGGAGCTTGAAGTTAACCCTCTGAATGCATTTGATCACAGTATAGCAGCGGAGCTGCGGTATCCAGAGCCAACTGCTTCCGACACTGGCAACTGCATAACATCCGGTACACAGAGGCAGCAGGAATAGCCGCGGGGTCCAGGTGTCGGACCCCCACCCATCATATACTTATGACTTATCCTGTGGATAGGTCATCAGAATAAAAAACGACAACCCCTTTAAAACCTGGAAAAGATGGCAAAAAACAAAATTAAGAACTCAAATTTTCTAAAAACGAGACAGAGAGGCCGGAGCCTTTCATACCACAGTTATCTCCATATTTTGACTTTAGTGCCAAAGAGGATGGGCTTAGCTATGTGGCTTAGTTTTGTTTGGTCAATTACAGTCAGATCTGTAGGGCAGTTTCTACAGAGGGAGACAAAATAGATGCCCCAGAAAAAAAGAATTGTAGAAAAAATCTGACTTTTATATAAGTAGAACATATGTTTCAGCTGAGCTCACACAATGCTGGGAGTCGTAGTCTTGGCACATCTGGATAGCCAATGTTTGGGGACTACTGCTTTATAGTATCGGGACCTGGACAAGGATGCCCTGTTGCTTTTACACATTTTAAGATCTATTCCCTGTCACACACCACACGCACCACACGCACCACACGCATCACACACACCACACGCATCACACGCACCACACGCACCACACACACCACGCACCACACGCACCACACGCACCACACGCACCACACACACCACACGCACCACACGCACCACACGCACCACACACACCACACGCACCACACGCACCACACGCACCACACGCACCACACACACCACACACACCACGCACCACACGCACCACACGCACCACACGCACCACACGCATCACACGCACCACACGCACCACACGCACCACGCAACACACGCACCACACGCACCACACACACCACACACACCACATACACCACACACACCACACACCACATACACCACATACACCACACACACCACACACCACACACACACCACACGCACCACACGCACCACACACACCACACACACCACACACACCACATACACCACACAAACAACATACACCACATACACCACACACATCACACACACCACACACACCACACACACAATACACACCACATGCACCACACACACCACACACATCACACACACCACACACACCACACACACCACATACACCACATACACCACACACACCACACACACAACACATACACCACATACACCACACACACAACATACACCACACACACCACACACACAACATACACCACACACACCACACACACAACATACACCACACACACCACACACACCACACACACACACACACCACATGCTACCATGCTGTACATTGTCTTTTTATCCCTTATTCATTATGAATATTCATCATCAGTGATATAAATCCTGCCTGACACTGACTGCAGAGCCGGGTAAATTTCATCTCTCAGGAAAAATATTTCTCTTACATTATACGACCGGTAATAAAGTTTACGAGTCTCATTTGTCAAAGCCGTATTGTCTTGCAACATTAAAAATCAATAGCAATGAATGAATCTGTTCCTCCGGACAGAATATACTAGACATGGAAACCAGAGAGGAATTAGGATTTGGGGTTTTTTAGGGAATACAGAGGTAATAGTGGGGTCCCCCTTTCAGGACTCTCATCTATAGGCCGGAGCAGAGAGCAGCTACAAAGAGATTCTCCACCTCTGGAGGACCCGGCATTTCCATGTATTACACAGACAGCCCATTCTAAAATAACAAAAATATATAAAAAACAGGAATAATAAATGACAACAAATACATTACAAATCACAGAAATCAGTGCAATGGAATTAGACTAAAGACAAACACAAATGTAAAACAAGTATAATAATATTGAAGCTGCCGCAAGTCATAAAACAGAAGTTGTCGTAAGAAGGCGGAAAGTTTTCTTCTGTATTCAGCCGGTTAAAGCCGATCCAGTCCATCGTCCAAGTTCCCCAGATTGTTCATGTTAAATAAATACCATATTTTTTGTGATTTACTCTGACTGAGAAATGTCATATTATAATAATCTGTTTATTACTTTATTATTTTTTATAATGGAGTGTATTGTCTGGTATGTAGCCGCACGCTTATACCCCCCCCCCCAAGACACACACATGGTCCAACGCAAACACACACTACCCAGTCACAGTCAATATAGCCCATGTAAAGGATCCAGCCACAGTGCCCCCATATCAGCACCAGCCACTGTCCCCCCATAACAGCACCGGCCACTGTCCCCCCATATAAGCACCGGCCACTGTCCCCCCATATCAGCACCAGCCACTGTCCCCCCATATCAGCACCGGCCACAGTACATGCTGATCATCAGCAGCCACAGTGCCCCCATAACAGCATTAGCCACAGCTCACCTATATGAGCATTAGCCATACTGCCCATTTTTCAGCACCAGAAACAGTGCCCCATACCAGCATTACCCACAGTGCCCCTTTATCAGCAGCAGCCACAGTGTACCCATATCAGCAGCAGACACAGCGTACCTATATTAGCACCAGCCACATTACAGGGCCAGGCGCACGCCTCCATTGTAGTACACATGCCCACAGAACTAGCCAACCACTTGCCTCCGATTCCCGTCATTCTGAGTCACCAATATACTAATGACGGTACTTAAGAGAGCAGTGCGCCCCCTATGGTGGTTTATATGCATGCAGCCTGGGATCCTGGACACCCAGTGCAGTTGACCCCATACTCATCCTTGTGGACACCCTCGTTACTGAAAAGTAATATCTGAAGTAAAAAAATAAAGTGTAAAAGTATAGGACTAGCGCAGGACTTTTCTCTCCACTGCTTCTCACGGAATCTACAACAGAGGCCCCGGGTGTAGCCCCCAACGCAGATGAGAACAAGCCCTTATAGGCAACCCACCGACCCTGTGGTTGCAGGAAATTTCTCTATTGATGACCTTTACTCGCCCTCAATATCAGATCAGTGTTGGTGAAACACCCGGCAGCGCCGCAGATCAGCTGCTTCGTTGCAGCTCCAGCACCGGGACTATTGAACAGCTCTCTGGCGGTGTTGTGCGGTTCCAACATCGATCGGATATTGAGTGTCTTTTCTGAGGATAATTTATCAATTTCTATTACCGGGACATAATCCCCCGACCAGACCACAACCCAAAACAAGTCCCTTATATATGACAGCAGACATTCTTGTTTTAAGAACATTTATATTCAATAAACAAAATAAACAAGTATCACCGACATGAGGCAAAAATGACATTTACAACAGCCCAGACCTGAGCAGACCAATCACATGAGGAAAGAAGATCACATGTCAAACAGTTCAGCACTCAGAGAGGTCGACGCTGCTGGAGGTCCTGAGCTGCACTCTGCATGTCCAGGTCCAGTCTGAGCTGCTGGGTATGGGCCACTGTGTGATTGGCCAGTGGGTGGGGGGCCGTGGTATTCAGATTGATAGTACCCGTCCTGCTGAAACAGGGTTGGAGGACTGTTATACGGCTGGTAATGGTCAGGGTGTTGTGGTGGTCCAGCGTGTCGGGGTAGAAGGACACGCCACCCGCCATCTGTGCTGCTCCACATGCTCATACAGGTCCCACGGGTCGTTTGCACCAACAAAGATCTCCACCGCTGCAATCAGCATGTTCTACCAGTGCAGCTGTCGGTCTTCTGGCACATGTCGTAGATGGGGCGCGAGACTGTGAAGGATGACGGCCCCTGGACATTTGTAGCTTCTTCGGGTCAGATAGTCGGCACACTGGTGTTAATCATGGATTGGTTGTGGGCGCCGGGTCGCCACGCCCCATACTACACCGCGGTGCAGGCCGACTTGGCCGCGTGTCTGCAGCCACTCACGATGCTGCCAGAATGTTGACCTCTTCAGGGGTTTGTTGCTGGGCGGTGCTGGTGCTACTATCAGATGATTTCTATTCTGGTGCCTCAATTTGGGTTTTATCAGAATCCTCCTGTGGATCATCCCGACTGTCAACGGTTCTAGAATGGAAAAGGAAATCATAAACCCAATAATAATAATAAATAGTATAAAGTGACATATGGAAGAATGGCCCTCACCCTCGGCCTATGTGGTACATGCCATACTTCCATGCTGGCACTTTCAGGACAGCAAGACTACTTTCTTCTGGAAGTGATGTATGGAAGTATGGGGGGCACCACAGGGGTCTGGGGGACATACTATACTTCCATATGTAACTTCCAGACACAATGAGTCCTGCTATCTGGACCAGTGCCAGCATGGCACACACCACAGAGGCCTGGCATTGCATGGCAGTCTTTTTCATGAACTATATGGCACTGTATAGTAGTATTCTGCGTATACTGGATGACATTGTTATGTGGGCAATGTATGGCAGTGTTATTTAGGCACTGTGTTGGGTACTCGGTGCGCTCTATATGGCACTACTATCTAGGCAATGTATAGTGGTATTACTATTATATAACGGAGCGGTTATGGCGGGGACAACGTCTGACTATTGTGAACTGCACATTTCTCCTCCAATGATCTGTAAATCTGCACATGATACGGGGAAGTTGGATCTCGCTGGTTTGCTTGTTGGAATTTATACAAATAAAGTGAAGTTAAACGTTTGACAATCTTCTGACATCTCATAGTGACGGGTCAGAAGTTTGGATTGGTGGGGTCCGAGCACTGAGACCCCCACCAATCTCTAGAATGAAGCAGCTGAAGGTCTCGTGTGACGCTCAGCCGTTCCTGTCTGCTCGGCTATTTCTGGAAATAAATGTATCTGTGTGCGGAGTCAATAGAAAGTCTATGAGCCCGTCCTCCGCTACATCGGCTTTCCGGAAAAAGCCGAACAGACACGAAGCAGCTGAGCGATCACATGAGACCTTCAGCTGCTTCATTCTAGAGATTGGTGGGGGTCTCAGTGCTCGGACCCACCAATCCAGACTTCTGACATCTCTCTATGACCGGTCAGAAGTTTGTCAGACGTTTAGCTGCACTTTATAGATAAATGTCATGTTCTTCATATAAAGCTCCAGTTCTCACTATTGCTCTTCACATAGACTGATCTTTCATTCTTCTAAGGCTGAATTCAGATGAATGTAGAGAACGTTCATGTGACCGCCGTTATAACAACTGTGTGAAGGGATCCGGTATAAAATAGAACATGTCCTATTTTATTCAATTTTCACAGATCCCTCAATAGACTCAAGTCTATTTTCATGTCCGAGTTCCCCCACGTTGGTGTGAATCTGGCCTTATGTAGTAATTCCCATTATGAAATATCAGAAGATGGAGTTTTTCTAGTTCTATAATGACATCAGCTGGAAATGTTCACCTCACTATAGGGGTTCTGCGTGGATCAGCCGTGTGACTCCCCCAAGAATAACACAACTTCATGTCACTTCATGTCTTCAGCTCCTCATGGGCCGGAGAGAATGATATTATATCGTCTTGTCAGTTTTGCCGCAGCCGCATGAATAATGAGCTCAGAGTTCGGCTCCCAAATCCTTGTGCTGTGAAAAGGAGATTTTCAGTTAGATTTGGAGGCAATGTTACCAGGAAAAGGCGACACGCCGCTGCTCTCTACCCCCCGCAGCCTGGAAAATGGGAAATAAGATCTGAAACTTCAGCGTGAAAATCCATTGGCCGCCAACCAATAAACTGCTCCTGAACCTGTTTCCTGTAGTGAAAACTGCATTAAAAAAGACTCATCAGTGGATACTAGAATTTCACAAGAAATAACAATTCTGTAAAATCTTTTCTTAGAACTCTGCGTTGTGCCGTTCCTCTGTTATTCCTCCTGAAAATGTATGAATAAATTGACAACTGGGTGTTACCATTCTCCTTGTCAATAGGGTGTGGCTCTGCACTGCCTGATATTTTCAGCACTGATTGGACAGTTTCAGAGTCTGTAGAAACACGCCCCTATGACACGGGGAATGATAACTGCCAGTTGTTGATTTATTCATACATTACCAGGAGGAATAACAGAGGAACGACGCAACGTAGAGTTCTAAGAAAAGATTCTCCAGAATTGTTATTTAATGGGGAATACAAATATCTACTGATAAGTCCTTTTTAAAGCAGTTTATACCTATAGCACGTGCGTGTGTGTGTGTGTGTGTGTGTGTGTGTATGTGTGTGCGTGCGTGTGTGTCTGTGTGTGTATGTGTGTGTGTACGTGTGTATGTGTGTGTGTGTGTGTGTGTATGTGTGTGTGTGTGTGTGTGCGTTTGTGTGTGCGTGTGTGCGTGTGTGTGTGGTCCAGACATCACAATTTGTCCCTTGTCAATGTGGCTCAGATTCTTACACTTGCCCATTTTTCCTGCATCTAAGACATCAACTCCAAGAACTGACTGTTCACTTACTGCATAATAAGGGCTTGTTCACACACAACGGAATTGCTGCAGAAATTCGAGCTGAAAAACGCAGACATTCCGCTGCGGCAAAAACGCACCATTTCCTGACTTTTTTACGGCAGAAAATGGTGCGTAATTTGCTGCGTTTTTCACAATGTTGGGAGATGGAGACGTCTCCTCTGAAAAACGCAGCAATTCTGGACACTTTCCGCAGCAGGAATTGACATGTGACGGTCCGAAAAATACGCACCGCAGGCCAAACTCTGCTCGGAATATTTACGCAGCGTGTGGAGGAGATTTGTTAGATCCCATCCTCTTTGCTGCTACTGTATTCTGCTGCGTTTATTCCGTCCGAAATTCCGTCCGGAAAAAAAACGTGTCAATTCCGCAGCGTGTGGAAGAGCCCTATATCCCCCCCCTTGTCAGACGCCATTGTAACCAGATCATTAATGTTATTCCATTTACCGGTCAGTGGTTATAATGTTATGGCTGATCGGTGTATATACAATATCTGTCCAATAATCCAGACAGTTGATAATCCGGCGTTCATCAAGTCCAGCGATGTCGGTTAAATTCACTGTTTGATGTATTTTTCTCTATAAACTGAATATAGAATTTATTATTAGATAATAACAAAGAAATAATTTGTGACAATTAAACCCCCCCCCCCCCCCATGCTGACGACAAACAATATATATATAATCTCTATATGTTCTGCATTGTATTGTGACTTGTTTGGCTGCTGATCCCCGGGATCCACTAACTCTGGGAGAACATCACATCCTTTACACATTGATCTCCTGATCCCCGGGATCCACTAACTCTGGGGGAACATCACATCCTTTACACATTGATCTCCTGATCCCCGGGATCCACTATCTCTGGGAGAACATCACATCCTTTACACATTGATCCCCTGATCCCCGGGATCCACTAACTCTGGGAGAACATCACATCCTTTACACATTGATCTCCTGATCCCCGGTATCCACTAACTCTGGGAGAACATCACATCCTTTACACATTGATCTCCTGATCCCCGGGATCCACTAACTCTGGAGAACATCACATCCTTTACACATTGATCTCCTGATCCCCGGGATACACTAACTCTGGGAGAACATCACATCCTTTACACATTGATCTCCTGATCCCCGGGATCCACTACCTCTGGGAGGACATCACATCCTTTACACATTGATCTCCTGATCCCCGGGATCCACTACCTCTGGGAGAACATCACATCCTTTACACATTGATCTCCTGATCCCCGGGATCCACTAACTCTGGGAGAACATCACATCCTTTACACATTGATCTCCTGATCCCCGGGATCCACTAACTCTGGGGGAACATCACATCCTTTACACATTGATCTCCTGATCCCCGGGATCCACTACCTCTGGGAGAACATCACATCCTTTACACATTGATCTCCTGATCCCCGGGATCCACTATCTCTGGGGGAACATCACATCCTTTACACATTGATCTCCTGATCCCCGGGATCCACTACCTCTGGGAGAACATCACATCCTTTACACATTGATCTCCTGATTCCTCCGCTGCTTTCTGTCATTACCTGAGATGGATGGTGATAAAATGTGTAAATCACTGGTATATAAAACATAAGGGGCACAACGGGAAGAGACCGGGATTTCTGCGCCTGGAAAGATATTGAAATACAATGAGATTTATGTGGAGTCGCTGTGACTTACATTACAATCTCAGCGTCCAATGAAAACCCAAATCTGACTGAATTCTGCAATATTACATTTTACTAAATAAAATTATCTGAATGTAAATATTCCCAAGTCAATACAAAAATAATATACAGTCCATGAAAGACAATTTATGGGGACCATAATATTACACCCACTAAACGGCTCCTGAAGGGATGAACTGGGGGGACCCACAAAAAAGATCTGTGTCTGCAATCTATAGGGGCCTTATGGACAGTGATTTAATGTGGTTGTATCAGTCAGACATCCCTTTTCTATATGTACTATTAGGGTATACGGATGTCATAGTGGAGCATCTCTTGTCAGGAACCCCCTCTAGTACACGGCCATTTTAACACATTGGTGGGCCCAGTGCAAGGGCTTCATGAGTGCCCCCTCCTAATTATCTTAGGCTGTTCCCACGGGTCAGAATATGCTGTGTAAAAGTATACAGCGTATCCGACCTAAAACCCGCAGGGAATTCCGCCCAGAAAACTGCACCAAATTGTGGTGCAGTTTTTCGGGTGCAATCTCCGCTACAAGAAAAATAATAAATTGTATACTTACCGCTGACCAGTCCGGCCTCCGGGGATGATGCTGCGGCCCATGTGACTGCCGCAGCCTGTCATTGGCTGCAGCAGTCACATGTGATGAAAAGTCATCCCAGGAGGCCGACCTAGACGGAAAACAGAAGAATGCGTCGCTATGACAAGTATTAGCTTTTTTATAAAATTTAAAAAAAAAAGGTTTCTTTTTATTTAATTAGTGATTTTTTAGCGGCGGAATTGCAGCGTTTCCACCGCAAAAGTAACAGCACTTGCTATTCGCTGCGGATTTAACACCCCCATTGTATTCAATGGGGAAAACCCGCAACAAAAGAGCAGCGAATCCGCAGCATTAATTGACATGATTTAAACTTCACACTGCAGGTCAATTTATGAAAGGTTTTCGCTGCAGATTTTTTCTACAGAGTGTGCGTGAGATTTGTTCAAATCTCATTCACTTTTCTGCTCCTGTAAATACTGTGGAATTTCCACACATAATTTCATTCGGAAATTCTGCAACGTTTACTATACGTAGGAACCCGGCCTCACAAGGTCTACAGATTCAATGAAACATCATAAGAACAATTCTATTTAGAGGCAATTTTTTAGACACATTAGTGGGAAAGATTTGGACTCACTGGTGACGTCTTCTATGATTGGAGTCGTTCTCTTTCAGTTTTCTTCTCTAACCGTCCTAAATCGCAATGAGGACTTCTTCCAGACACAACTCAATACTGCCCCTAAAAACAATAGTGCCAGATAGTGACCCCAACAGTTATAATGGCCAAGACGGTAATAATGTCCTGCAGAAGAGAAACTTGGCCCTTATAGAATATACACAATTTACATGTCTTATGTTTGGGAACAATCCTGAGATTTATAGTGGGGTTTTTTTCCCCCCAAGCAATCTGTAAAAATTAGCCAAATAACAGCGTACATGATGTCACCATAACAGAAAATGAGACAGAAAATGTCTGGAATAGCAGTTACCAAGATGCCAAAGAGGAATATCATGGGTAAGTATATTGTCAGCAACTTCAAATCCCATCTGGGAGAAACATATATTGTCACACCCCTAGAAGTTACTTATGACAACTTTTAGTTTTATGCTAATTTTTTCTAAATGGCAAACTGGGCATTTTTTTTTACTTTTGACCAAGTGGGCGTTGTAAAGAGAAGTGTATGACGCTGACCAATCAGTGACCAATCAGCATCATACACTTCTCTTCATACATGTCCAGCTATACTCACAGAACAGCGTGATCTCGCTAGATCACGCTGTGCCGTCACTTAATTTTACCGGCGTGTCGGGAGAATGAAAAGACATCGCCTCCACTCCGGTAAAGTTACTGTGGGAGTGACAGCACAGCGTGATCTCGCGAGATCACGCTGTGCTGGGAGTACCCCTGGATATGAATGAAGAGAAGTGTATGATGCTGATTGGGCAGTGTCATACACTTCTCTTTACAATGCCCACTTGGTCAAAAGTTTAAAAAAAAACGCCCAGTTGGGCATTAAGAACAAATTAGCATTTGTTTAGGATTAGGTAGGAGATAGGGCACTTATAAACTGGTGACAGAGCGGTTTAAATTACATGTTAACTTTATTATTTGGGTCTTTGCGGTCGCGGCGATACCATATATGTGCACTTTTATTTATTTTTTACACTTTTACTGAACAAAACCACTTTTTTATAGGAACATTTTTTTTTTATATTTTTCAACTGTAATCTTTATTAATCATTTTTACGCTCTGATGCTTTGGTAACTTAGTCTACCAAAGAATTATTTCCTGTCAGTGTAAATCTGGCACGTCCTAATTGGTATATAGCCAGGGCAGGCCTAGGGGCCTTTATTCGGCCCACGGCTGCCATGACACCCCATCGGAGGCAGGCGATTGCATTTGCGGGCCGCCGATGGGCGAGAGAGGGAGCTCCTCCCCCTGTAAACAAGTTAAATGTCGCGGTCGCTATTGACTGCAGCATTTAACGGATTAAACGGCCGCAATCAAGTTAAACTTTGGTTGCTACTGTTGTCTAATGACCGCTGAGTTCCCGCTCCCGCCTGCAGGACACCCGCGCAGGACTTAGACTCGGCTGCCATGAACAGGCGTATTGGTGGTCACTAAGGGGCTAAAGATAAAAATCTTCACTAGTTGATAATTAATGAACATTTTCCCCTCAAATTAAAATATGGCCTTTAAATCTAAGTTTTGAGTTGTCCTCTTGTGTGACGTCACTTATCATTCTCATTATTAGCTCCAGCTCCAGGTAGCGCTTCTGCCGTGGGGTTTGGCCACCATTTGCCACTGTGTACCTAAACAGTGCGATACATTGCAGACTTCCGTCACAGGTACACTGCAGAAGTCCTCCGGAAGGCTATAACGTAATGTGAACAGGGTCTAACTTCCAATGAAGCATCACATCAAGTGTATAGTTAAGGCTGTGTTCACACATTGCGGTCATATCACGGTTTTTGCAGCGATTTTCACTACTCAACAAGAACACAGCGGTTTTGCAAAGAAGCTGCATTTTTGCCATGGAATCTTGGCAAAAACATGTGACATGACTGCACCGTGTGAACACAGCCTAAAAGGTGAAGGTAAAACAATGAGAGTGGTGGTGTGAACATGTATTCAGACTACAGAATCCTGAAGAGACGTCATGTAACGAGTATTAGCACATCCTAAATTATCATCAGGGAAACAGTGAGTATTTAGACTTACCATCCCCGTCCAGCTACAGTCCAGTCATGATTGAGTTTCCGGGATTCTTCTCTTATGTTGGTGGTGACGGAGGTTCTCGGTGGTGATGGGACAGGAGTTTCCATTTCTCTCAGACTTTCAGAGCTGCGGGCCGTGTTGTGAAGACATAATGATGGAGGTTTTTGGACATTACTAGTTTGATGGGAATCTCCATTTGTAGGCAATGATCTCGATGTGATGATGAGATTATATAAAGTCGTCCAACTCTGGGGGGAGATTTTTCAGCTTTGGGGCCAGTGTTTTTTCTACGGTAGAGACATCTGGAGGCAGAAATCTGATGAAGTCGGGGACTTAGAGACCAAATCCAGGATTCCTCAAAGTCAATTGTGGTTGAGTAGGGATCGGTCTCTATGTCCAGAATTGTTTTTCTCCATTTCCTCATTTTTATTCATCAGTTCATTCTGTGATTTGGCAATGGTCTCCTGATTGGAGCAATTCCTTTTTTAGAGAGTGGACAATTTCTATTACATTCTCCTAGTTGCGGCCTTAACAGATGCTTCATGAACTCCTCAGTCAGCAGAGGATTCAGGGATAAACAAGTCTACTCCATCAGCTGGAATACTGTGAGAGGGAAAGGATGCCTCGTCTATCTTTTTAGATGTAGTTATCTTAGTACTGAGGCCCAGAGAAGAGTCAATTACTAGAGTAAGTTGTCCCAGGGATAGGCATGGGCCCTTTAAGAGTCAGTTCACCAATATAGGACATTTCCATCTCCCATTGATCACAGGAAGAGAAATTAAAGTGTTATGACCAGTTTAGCACTCTGGATCTAGGCCAGACTGTCCATCAGCAGTCAGGATGTGTGGAACTGAGCATGCTCAGTGCGTGCCAGCCTAGAAACAAGGGGGGGCACAGTTACCCGTGTACTAGGAGGATACTCAGGGGATATAAAATGGGGACCCCAGGCAGTAGTGGAGAGCCCTGGTGAGGGATTTGCAGTCTGGTCTAGGGGTCACGACCTAAAGCACGTTCCATAGTGTAATGGTTAGCACTCTGGATCTCGGCCAGGCTATCCACTAGCAGCATGGACACAAGGGTACCAAGGGTAATCAGGAGGGCTGGCCCTTAAATCAGGGGGCACTCAAGGTACCCGTGTTCTAGGAGAAATCGGGGGAATAAAAAGGGGACCCCAGGCAGTGGTGATTTGTGGTTTGGGACCCCTAGCCTCGTCTAGGGATCACAACCTAAAGAAGGTTCCAATAGTGTAATGGTTAGCACTCTGGATCTAGGCCAGACTGTCCATCAGCAGTCAGGATATGTGGAAACTGAGCATGCTCAGTACTTGCCAGCCTAGAAACAAGGGGGGGCACAGTTACCCGTGTACTAGGAGGATACTCAGGGGATATAAAATGGGGACCCCAGGCAGTAGTAGAGAGCCCTGGTGAGGGATTTGCAGTCTGGTCTAGGGGTCACGACCTAAAACACGTTCCATAGTGTAATGGTTAGCACTCTGGATCTCGGCCAGACTGTCCACTAGCAGCATGGACACAAGGGTACTAAGGGTAATCAGGGAGGGCTGGCCTTTAAAGCATGGGACACTGAAGGTACCCGTGTTCTAGGAGTAAACAGGGCATAAAAAGGGGACCCCAGGCAGTGGTGATTTGTGGTTTGGGACCCCTAGCCTCATCACGACCTAAAGAAGGTTCCAATAGTGTAATGGTTAGCACTCTAGATCTAGGCCAGACTGTCCGTAAGTAGCCAGGGTGCTCAGCCTAGAAAGCTGGTGGGCACTAAATATATTTTGCGGAGAGTGGACTGATAAACAACACAGCTGTGGCACTTGTGGAGCCGGAAGCAAACATAGTCAATACATGGCCGAGGTCAGGGCAGGCAGCATACAAGCATAGTCCATAAACAGGCCGAGGTCAGGGCAGGCAGCAAACAAGCATAGTCCATAAACAGTCCGGGGTCAGGGCAGGCAGCATACAAGCATTGTCCATAAACAGGCCGAGGTCAGGGCAGGCGGCAGTCAAAAAGCATAGTCCAAAAATCAAGCCAAGGTCAAAACCGGAAAATCAAATCAATTGGATTAGCAGCTAGTGCACTAAGATGGTATTTGCACGCTGCAGGAGACTCCACCACTAGTCTCTTTTTAGGCGAAACGATATTTTGCCATGGTACTCCTTCTCCGGAAAGATGGTATCTCTGTGGAAGGTGTACCGGACATAGTCTCCCTCATCGCTGACAAACGAACTGCGATTATCCGCCAATGGGGTGTTCAGCATGGCCCTCATCATCCTGCGTGATGCACCACCCATAGGCTCCCCTAGTGGGCCGTCATACAGCTGTCTCGCAGTCACCTTAATGCGCGGTGGTAAGGCATATGGTGCACTGCGGACCCTAGATGTTCTTGCCACTGCTGACCTTCTCTGACTTGACAAGATCGATGACTGTCTTGCAAGGAAGCTCTTAAAGGCAGTTGGTCTCCTGGGCAATGGGGCAGTGGTCCGAACCTCACCTGATCTTTTGGTGGGTTTTGGTACCTGAGGAACGTGCCTTGCTGCGCAGGTGGTGGCTGCAGGTGTTGGTGGTGGAGATTTTAGTCTCAGGTATCGGCCCGACTCTTTTTGAGGTGTTGTGAACAGCTTTTTAATATATGGCACGAGACTTAAAGCTGCTTTCAGATGTCCAAAAAAGCCAGTCTGCCTTTTTTTAGGCTCCCGGCTGTACGGGGTCTTCCCGGGACGATGGAGATATCTCCGGGGCTGGAACTTTCCACCAGCCCCCGGGGCAGCCATCTGGCTGTCTCTTCCTCCACACACTTGGAAGTGCGGGTCTGGAAGGACTAACAAAAATAAAAAAAAAATAATAAACAAATAACAAAGATATAAAAACAAATTAGAACCCAGCTGGGACAATCTCAGTAGTGCTTAGCGGTCCTCTCTCCTCGATGCCGGCCTCGCACTGACCGTTCTTGCTGAGTATTCCGTGACTGGGTGACGACGCTTCTGTGATGCTGTCCATGGCAACAAGGTCCTAAGTGGTGCTGCCCATGGCATCCAATCACATTCTAGCTCTCACTGTACAAGTTGTAGGTTAGAAAATAAAAATGTGTATCGATTGGCATGGACAGATTGTACCCAATGTGTGTTTCTTCCACCTTCTCTGTTCAATGAGGAACCAATAGAGATGTTTTAAAAGTCTAAATACATCCATGTAGTTCATTTCCTTCTGGCAGTAGAGCATGCTGGGATCTGTAGTGCACATTACCTGCGCTGCTGACAGTTAAATAAAAAAAATCAGTTTGATGTTTTCAGTTGAGGGGGATGGGAGAGACGTGATAGCGCTGCCGGCAGTTATTTCTCACCGCCATATATACTGGACATAGGTTATAGGAGTTATGTGCACTGGGATCCTGTGAAGGCCGGATATTGTATTGACAATCACATGTCGCTGGTCCCTGTATAACCACTGACAGGAACATGTCCCATCTTCTCTTCACTGATGCACAGACCACAAATATGGGGGTTATTATTGAGCTCTTACATGTCACACAGGACGGTCAGCAAACAAAGTGTCCACTGTAATCTATATAATAATGTCAGGTGCCAACCTATCCCGACAGCCGCCCATATGTTGGAAGGCATCAACTTCACTCATAAGGAGACAGACATATTTAACACCCCAAATGTCTATGGCAAAATAACATTCACCCCAAATCTATAAAAGGATGGATAAGATCAGAATCTATGAATAGGGAAAATGATGATAAACATGAGATCTGTCAGCCAAAGCATTTATACAAAGATCCAATTATGGGGATGGAAAGATCCATTTACTATGATGTAAAGTCCCTGTAAGCCGGGGCGCGCGCTGATGAGGGACGGTCTTATAGTAAAACAAATATAGACCCCCCCCCTAGTGTGCAGTAAGACCCTCCTGTGCACCTCGTGTCTTTCTCCTGGATGCGTCTCCGGCTCCAGACAAGCAGCAATATAACACAGCGGAACATGTGGAAAAAAAATAGTATCCACTGTCAGAATCCTCCTCCTTCAAGTGTCCATTCCAGAATTGAGAACAAGCACTTGGGAATTCCATGGGTAACAGGGAAGGTTTGGTGATAGAAATGTCAGTGCAGACATACCGGCAGTATACGGCTTTCTCAGGACCGGATATTACTAGGAAATGATTGAAGAGAAGATTTTTTAACAATCTGACATAAGAGGAAAACTCAAGGACTTGTATCTATAGAAATGTTTCATTATTTAGGGTAAAATGGTTTTTAATGACTGGTTATTATAACCATTTTAGCAACAACATGTCCCCTCCTATCTGTGTAAGAAACTATTGGAGTAGACCTAAGTGAAGCTACAACCAGAATCTACAGTAGCCCGGGGGATGCAGCTCAATGCCAAGCTGCAGCAGACAAAGCAAAGGAAAGCCACATGAAAACTTCCAGCCCAATATCTTCATAAAAGATCAAACACTGCAGGAGCGCGGCCAATTCTTTCCTCCTCATTAAAGGGGTTTTCGTATCTTGGACATTTATGGCAAGTCCTATAATTGTCCGATAGATGCCGGTCCCACCACTGGGACCCACACCCTATTTCTACAAAAGGGCCCCCTGACCTTCGTCCTACCTCTTCCAGCTCCTGATGAGGCCAGGTCACTGTTTGACGAAGTGGTAGGGAGCTACGGAAACAGCGGAGCACGGTGAGCTATGCTGTTTCCGTAACTCCTGACCACCTCGTCAGACAGTGGCGGGGAGCATTGGGAGATGGATGAGATAGGACGGGGGTCAGGGAGATAGGTGTGGGTCCCAGAGGTGGGACCTGCATGTATCGGGCCTTTATGACATAAATATGTGGATATGCCATAAATGTCCAAGGTGGGAAAACCCATTAAAGGGTCGTCCAGGACAAGTAATAAAGTCTGTGAAGAAGAATATCACTTTTTCTGGAGTGTTTATAGAGGAACGGTCCCTGACCTTTACTTTGTAGTAATGAACACCACATGTCGGCAGAGATTCCACTATTTTCATGTCCCTGCAGGTGGGAACAGAGAAAGAAGAAACAAATGTTACGCCAAATAATGAAGATGTTACAATGTCCCCCATGCTTGTCATCACCACAGACGTTCGGTGCATCTACTGGCAACTCACGGCAGACAACGGCATTACTGACTATTCATAAGACTAGATATGGTGACCGGTGATACTGTGACGTCCATGCTGCTGTGGAGACAAGCAGAGGGTCTGGTGGGGGCACATACTGATGACCCCCCAGAAGTTCTGCCCCAGCATTTCTCCGGGGAAGTAAACCATTGGTCCCAACGCCGGACAGAAGAAATGATTTACGTGTAATATTCTGTATATCTGTTCTTTGTAGATGGATCTGCTGCTGATTGGGGGATGGGGACGGGTGAGGGGCAGGGAAATCAGGCAGGAGAGATTGTATCTCCTGTTGTCCTTATTCTTCAGGGACCACTGGCATTATCTACATTTAGTTGGAGTTACCAGGCACAGGGACTGCTCAGAGGCGCTAGTCCCGGAGTGACTCCACAAATCTCTATGTATGGATACTGTACGTCATATAATACCACTGCCCCCCACATGTGCTATCAGGGTATATAGAGATAGTAGAGGGGTGTCCCTCCAGTAGTCATAGCGGACAGCTGCCACAAGGGGGACCCAGTGCTTCTAGACATTACACGCAGGGTCCTCTTATATTAATGGGCACCATGTAATGCTACATTTTTGGGTTAGGGCAGTCCCCCCCTGTCAGTCCACCCTGGAGTCCCCCCTGGAGTCCCTCCTGGAAACAGCAGCTGATCATCATGTGTGACAGAGCAGGACACCGGATATATATATATATATGTTACATATGATAGAGCTGCACATGAACATCTCTCCAGACTATGACTCGTCCTCTGGTGACACTTTTATCTTCTTGCAATGTTGGATTTCTTGGTCCTCACTAGAAGGAAACACAATATAAAGATCTCATCTAATATGAAGCGCTGTCACCTCCTCAGTTACTGCTATTTTACTGCATTTCAGCGCATCAGAAATTATAAACTGTTGTATTTTACATCTCATGCGCATCAGACCATAAATGCCACCTATAGAAAATGTACAGAAAATATATGGATTATAGACGACTCTCCCAGAAACAGCGCAGCCCCATAGTGGAGGAGCGGAGGTATTTTTGGGAATAAAAAGTAGACCTTTTTTTCTTATATGGTACAACCCTTTAACCCTTTAAGGACACGGTCAATTTTGGCCTTGAGGACAGAGCAATTTTGTTTACATTTCCCTCTTTGCATCCCGACGCTCATAACGCTTTTATTTTTTGTACGACGTAGTTGTATGAGACTTTGTTTTTTGCGGGACGAGTTGTACTTTATGTATGTACCATTTTTTGGTCCAAATACATTATCGTTTAATTTCTATACATTTTTAATTAGATTAAAATGCAGAAAAAAAGCAGTTCCGCAGCAGTTTTAATAATTTTTTTTTTACACCATACACCGATCATCATAAATAATGTTATACATTTGTTGTACAGGTTGTTACGGTCGTGGCGATACCAAATATGTCTATATTATTTCATGTTTTGGGACTTATATTTTAAAAAGTTGATTTATTTTAAAAAATGTGTATTTCTGTGTATTTTATTTACCATTATTTTTTTTTTACATTCATTTAACTTTTTTTTTTAATCCCATAAAGGGATTTATCATTTTGATTTTTATTTTGTAACTGTAATGTACTGGCATAGATCTATATGCCAGTACATTAGCCTGTTACTGATCGTACACAGGCAGTTGTTAGGGCAGACCTCAGTATGCCCTAACAACAGGAAATATGTTCAGACAGCCCTGGGGTCCTTCAACGGACCCTGAGCTGTCTAGCCATACAATTTATGGGCTTCGATCGCTTCACATGGATTTTCTGTGACGTGATCAAAGGGCAGTCCCCCTTCTCTTATTTACTTTTAATGCCATGATCAGCTTTGATCGCGGCAGTCAGGGACGGCTGTCACACAGGACGAGTATGCTCGTCCTAATGCGCGAAGTGCTCGCCGCTCAGTACGAGCATACTCGTCCTGTGTCGGCAACCAGTTAAAATAAATAAACGATAAAATATATATATATATTTTTTCTGAAATGATTGCCGAGACCGGATACAATTGTAACAAATTTTCAATAGCTGAAAGTAAACAGGTTTTCATTTGCTGACAGCAAGCAAAGGATTTTTTTTTATAATGGTAAGGATTAAAAACAAAGTATATGAGAAAGTAGTGCAGTATAATGTCCCCATAGTGCCCTTCACACAGTATTATGCCTCCATAGTGCCCCACACACAGTATAATGTCCCCATAGTGCCCCCACACAGTATTGTGCCTCCATAGTGCCCCACACACAGTATAATGCCCCATAGTGCCCAACACACACAGTATAATGCCCGCATAGTGCCCCACACACAGTATAATGCCCCCATAGTGCCCCACACACACAGTATAATGCCCCCATAGTGCCCCACACACACACAGTATAATGCCCCCATAGTACTCTTCACAAACACAGTATAATGCCCCCATAGTGCCCCACACACACACACACACACACACACACACACACACACACACAGTATAATGCCCCCATAGTGCCCCACACACACAGTATAATGCCCCTATAGTACTCTTCACAAACACAGTATAATGCCCCATAGTGCCCTTCACAAACACAGTATAACGCCCCCATAGTGCCCACACACAGTATAATGCCCCCATAATGCCCACACACAGTATAATGCCCCCATAGTGCCCACACACAGTATAATGCCCCCATAATGCCCACACACAGTATAATGCCCCCATAGTGCCCACACACAGTATAATGCCCCCATAGTGCCCACACACAGTATAATGCCCCCATAGTGCCCACACACAGTATAATGCCCCCATAATGCCCACACACAGTATAATGCCCCCATAGTGCCCACACAGTATAATGTCCCCATAGTGCCCTTCACACAGTATTATGCCTCCATAGTGCCCCACACACAGTATAATGTCCCCATAGTGCCCCACACACACAGTATAATGCCCCCATAGTGCCCCACACACACAGTATAATGCTCCCATAGTGCCCAACACACAGTATAATGCCCCCACAGTGCCCCACACACACAGTATAATGCCCGCATAGTGCCCCACACACAGTATAATGCCCCCATAGTGCCCCACACACACAGTATAATGCCCCCATAGTGCCCCACACACACAGTATAATGCTCCCATAGTGCCCAACACACACAGTATAATGCCCGCATAGTGCCCCACACACAGTATAATGCCCCCATAGTGCCCCACACACACAGTATAATGCCCCCATAGTGCCCCACACACACACAGTATAATGCCCCCATAGTACTCTTCACAAACACAGTATAATGCCCCCATAGTGCCCCACACACACACACACACACACACACACACACACACACAGTATAATGCCCCCATAGTACTCTTCACAAACACAGTATAATGCCCCCATAGTGCCCCACACACACAGTATAATGCCCCTATAGTACTCTTCACAAACACAGTATAATGCCCCATAGTGCCCTTCACAAACACAGTATAATGCCCCCATAGTGCCCACACACAGTATAATGCCCCCATAATGCCCACACACAGTATAATGCCCCCATAGTGCCCACACACAGTATAATGCCCCCATAATGCCCACACACAGTATAATGCCCCCATAGTGCCCACACACAGTATAATGCCCCCATAGTGCCCACACACAGTATAATGCCCCCATAGTGCCCACACACAGTATAATGCCCCCATAATGCCCACACACAGTATAATGCCCCCATAGTGCCCACACAGTATAATGTCCCCATAGTGCCCTTCACACAGTATTATGCCTCCATAGTGCCCCACACACAGTATAATGTCCCCATAGTGCCCCACACACACACAGTATAATGCCCCCATAGTGCCCCACACACACAGTATAATGCTCCCATAGTGCCCAACACACACAGTATAATGCCCGGACAGAAGGTATATAGAGAAGAAGTCCTCCAGCTCACCTGACACTTGCTGTATGTGTCGCGGTCATCGCACGGGCTCTCGTGTCGGCACACGATTGGTATAGACAGGCAGAGGCAAAGGGGTTGAGTCCAGCGCTGAAGAGGATAAAAAGGAAACTAGTTCCAAGTTTACTAGATATTCGATTAAAAAGGTCCAATAAGTTGGAGTCCTGGTGTGCAAACGGGAGTAAATAACGATCCAGTCCTGAAGCCTACGCGTTTCAGACGTTAGGCACGTCCTTAATCATGGCTGTTAAAGTTTTGGATACTAGGGCCCCGGTTTTTATATGCATGAGTTCCGGTTTGTGCAGCTGGTTGGACTTAATTGCGTGTCAGCTTACGATTAGTTATTGAAACGCAAGCCAGAGCGTTTAAAGATTCTACATGTGAAATTGCTATAAAATAGAACATAATTGTGGACTATACTTATGAAAGGATGAGGGGCAAAGCCTGGGGAAACAGAGAACGTGTATTTCTAACTGCAGGTTTTTTAATTGCAATCAAGAAGTGTTAGGACATCGCTTCTGTGAGTTACGTAACATTGACTCCTTTGTTTACATGCTAGATCTTGTGTGTATTATTGGCTGGCCGGATGAGCCAATAGGAAGCAAGGGAACCTGACGGGCCTCCTGGAATCAGCTGATGCTCCAGGTCCGATCTTGTTCAAGGTAAGTAAGTATATGGGGCTGTCTACAATAATACTTGTTAAATTATTTGGGTTTTACGAAGACTATATATGAAAAGAGAAGGTTTAGATTAGTTTTTTACTATGGAGCAACGTGGTATATGAATGTATATAGAAGACGACATGTAGTTATAACGGGCGGCGTCTTATTGAAAAATTGCATTGTAGTTTCTCAGGATTTTTTGTGCATGCAATTTATTTGGTTTGCGTGTTTTCTGTGCATGTTTGTCTGAGGGAAAAAAAAAAAAAAAAAAAAGAAAAAAAAAAAAAAAAAACAAAAAAAAAAAAAAACCTCCATTCATATTGCGTTACTATGGGCCGGCATGAACTAGTGTGAACTAAGGATGAATAATATAGTGGGTCTATGCAGAGGGTGCTACTCTTGGATGTCCCAGGCTGAGAAAAAATTGTATATTAAACGCATTGGGTATATATGATGTTTTAGTTTGTGCAAGATACAAGTAGTCTTGTAATCAACTAATGATGGAACTATGAATGTATTGCAGTTAATTAAATGGAAAAATAAGTCAATAGGGGGAGGGCCCTTAGTATCTATACGCTGGATCGAAGTATAGGTGTAGAGTGCAGGGAGTGTAGGGAAAAAGAAAAATTGGCAAAAATTAAGAAAATAGGGTGAGCGTGAATGACTGGCTAAAAAAAGTCAAAATATTGTATCGATTGCATTACAAAAAGCACATGTTATGTATGCAAAAAATAATGAATGACTTTAGGGACAGACGGAGAGAGATCATTGGCTTGAGGCTGTTGCTCATAAAATATTAATTACTGTACAAATAATAGGATGTATCCTTTGGAATACAGACTAAAGTTTAATACTGGAACATAAGTTCTTTCTTGAGGTTGAGTCCCTGTGGGAACCTCGTTTTTAGTCTGTATATCCAAAAAGCCTCTCGCAGATGAGTTTTATGTTTTAAGTCGCCTCCTCTTTTGGGGAGATGGATTTTTTCTATGGCGAAACATCGGAACAATTTTACTGATCGATTATGATGATGGATAAAATGTTTAGAGGCACTAGAAATGTTTAAGATATTTGCATTTCTTATATAGCTGAGGTGTTCAAGGATCCTAATTTTAAATTTACGGTTTGTGCAGCCTATATATTTTAGTTGGCATTCTATGCATTCGATGATGTAAATAACGGATTCGGAATTGCAATTAATGTAATTTTGGATAGTATAGGTGTCTAATTGTGTAGAGTCACTGAAAGTTTTAGTAGGGTAAGCATATTGGCATACCTTACAGGGGTGCTGTCCACATTTGTAGAACCCTTTGGTTTCCAACCACGTTGATTTGGTCTCGTGTGATGTAAATAGGGATGGTGATAGTGTGCTGCCTATTGATGGAGCTTTTCTTGCTATTATTCTACACCCTTCCTTCAGGATGGACCTCAAGTCGACGTCCTCCATGAGAACAGGTAAGTACCTATCTACTAGATCTTTTATTTCCTCAAACTGGTTACTTTGCTGTAGAACCAAGGTTGGTTGATTGGACTCTGGTTTGGTCGTTTTGTGCTGTTCTAAGAGTAGGGTTCTTGGTTTTTTGGTAATAATGTCTCGGGCTCTGTTGAGGGACCACTGTGGATAGCCTCTCTTACTCAATCTGGTTGTGATACATTCTTGCTCTATATTGAACTGGTTAGTTGATGTGCAATTTCTTTTAGCACGATGAAGTTCTCCTACTGGAATGGCTTTGATTGTATGTCTAGAATGATTACTTGTAGCATGCAAAATGGAGTTGGCTGAAGTGGGTTTCCGGTGCGTTTGAGTTGTAATAATTTGACCTATTTTTCCCTCTAGTTCTAGGTCTAAAAAGACTATTGACGTTTTATCATGGTTGTGGGTAAACTTGAGATTGTAGGGGTTCTGGTTAAGATAGTCGACGAAGTTTGAAATATGCTCAATGGGTCCCTTCCATATTAGCAGGAGGTCGTCGATATAACGTCCATACCACTCAATGTTTGTGCCATGAGGGTTGTTGCTAGAAAAGATGTATAATTCCTCCCACCACGCCATTACCAGGTTTGCAATTGATGGGGAGAATTTGGCTCCCATAGAGACGCCTTTCAGTTGGAGAAAAAATTTTTCATCAAATTGGAAGAAATTGTGCTTCATTAGAAACATAAGTACATTTAGGATATAGGTTTGAAAATTTCTATCGTAAGTACTGTGTGTCTGGAGGTGACTTTCTAAAGCAGTGTAGGCTACATGATGAGGAATTGATGTGTAGAGTGAGACAACATCACAGGTTAACCAGGTATAATCCTCGTTCCAAATTTTATCTTTTAACGAGATGAGGACATTTTTGGTATCTTTTAGAAAACCTGGAGTTTGCTGAGCCAAAGGTTGTAACAAGGTGTCGAGCCATTCTGATAATTTTTCTAATATGGATCCTATCCCTGAGACTATAGGTCTCATTGGTGGGGGATTAATTAGTTTATGGGTTTTAGGTAAAGCGTGAATTATGGGAGTAATGGGTTGTTCAACATATAGATAATTAAATTGTTTCTGATTGATGAAACCCCCTTGGAGACCTTCGTTCAGTAAACTTTTCATTAAGAATTTTATTTTCACTGTTGGATTTGAGTCAAGTTTTTTATAGGTGTTGATATCAGATAGCATGTCGAGTATTGATTTTTGATAATCTGATTTATTCATGATGGCAATTCCTCCGCCTTTGTCTGCCATTTTAATCGTAAGTTCTTTGTTGTCTTTCAAGGTTTTCATTGCTTTTTTCAGGCGGTTGGGCATGTTGGGTTTTGGATGGTTAGTTTTGAGTCTATCTGCTATACTTTGTAATTCTTGTTCAATGATAAATTGAAATCGGTCCATAGATTCGGTTCGTGCATTCACGGGATAGAATTTGGAGTTGGAAGTTATAAAGTTTGAAGCCATCATAACAGTTTGGTCCGTTCTCTCCGGTTGCAGACTTTCAAGGCATGCTAGGGTTCTGAGTTCTTGAAAAGAGAATTCAGACATGAGTTGGTGTTTATGGTTCTTGCAATCCCTATTGGGTTGGCTTGTAAAAGTCGTGGTGGTATTGGGGTCTTCTGTTGTGATGGAATCTTTGAGGAAGTATTTTTTAACAGTTAAATTACGAATAAATTTGTTTATATCTAGCAATGTATTGAACAGATTGAAGTTATTGTTGGGGGCGAAATTAAGGCCCAGAGTGAGGACTTCTTCTTGGTCTGCCGAGAGAGGGAAGGATGATAGATTCGTTATGTTGGAATTTAATAGTGCTGGAACTTTCGCGACCGGAGGTGACGGGTTTGTTCTTGATAGGGTCGATTTGTGCTTCCTCCCGCCCCTCCTGCCTCGTTTTTTGACATTTGTGCGGTAGCTTCTTGTCTATGGTAAGGACGGGAAGAAGTTCCAACATGTTCTTCTTCTGATAGGCCTTCTGCAGAGTCGGGTTCCGTGGAACTGAAGCTTACCCTGCTCGGTATATCTCTATATCGTTTGTATTGTTGGTTGCGTTGTTTTAGAATGGGTCTAGGTCTGGAAAAATTGTGTTCCTTTCGATTCCAGTTATATACT
This sequence comes from Rhinoderma darwinii, assembly GCF_050947455.1. Lineage (NCBI taxonomy): Eukaryota > Metazoa > Chordata > Amphibia > Anura > Rhinodermatidae > Rhinoderma > Rhinoderma darwinii. Next base: position 86,896 of record NW_027463987.1, read on the forward strand.
TCGTTGTTCATATAGTCTCGTGTGTCCCGCTGAAACTTTGATTTCTTTGTTTCAGCTATGGAAAGATCTAGTTTGTCGATGTAGGAAGACGTGCGTGTATCCAGCTGTGAAAAGGCAGGTAAGCTTGAGTAGACATCCAGTTCTTTTTTGATGTCCATTATTTTGATTTCCAATTCTTTTAGTTTTTGTTCTTCTTGTCTCGTGATGAGGTTCATTAGCTTGATGGAACAATCAGAAAGAGTTTGGTTCCATTCTGTGTGAAAGTCTTCGGTGTATATAAAGGAGGGCATTTTCTTCAAACGTAGCCCCCTAGGAATCATATTTTTTGAGACGTAGTTTTTGAGGGTAGTGAGATCCCACCATAGTTTTGCCTGTTGTGCCAGGTGTTTCTCCAAGTTGTGGAATGAGGCTTCCAAATCCGGGTTTCTTTCAGAGGTGTTGCCACTGCTGCCAAAAACTTTTGCGGCCAGTTCAGATCTTGTTAACTGAGCCTCGTTTGACATGTTGAGCGTAGTCTCAAGAAATTATATAATTATTATATTGTATATTTCTTGTAACACATATACATTGGGTATCTCTCCAAATGTGCGGGAATTGGTGAGAAGAAGTTGTAAAAACAATGGGAAGATTATTAGCCAGAGTATAATATACAAAATTGTTGAGGATCTTAATTTGCATAGACGATTGATTAAATCCCTGTAGACATATTATCGTGACAGACTTGCATTAAAACTTCTCCTGTTGCACAAAAAATTCAAAGCAGGAAGGTTGTACACATGTGTAAACAGATTGGTTCTTTTAGTCCTGAATAGGGCATGTGTATATAACAAGGGTGAGCACGTAAGGCAAAGCCGAAAGCTCAGACAGAAGGTATATAGAGAAGAAGTCCTCCAGCTCACCTGACACTTGCTGTATGTGTCGCGGTCATCGCACGGGCTCTCGTGTCGGCACACGATTGGTATAGACAGGCAGAGGCAAAGGGGTTGAGTCCAGCGCTGAAGAGGATAAAAAGGAAACTAGTTCCAAGTTTACTAGATATTCGATTAAAAAGGTCCAATAAGTTGGAGTCCTGGTGTGCAAACGGGAGTAAATAACGATCCAGTCCTGAAGCCTACGCGTTTCAGACGTTAGGCACGTCCTTAATCATGGCTGTTAAAGTTTTGGATACTAGGGCCCCGGTTTTTATATGCATGAGTTCCGGTTTGTGCAGCTGGTTGGACTTAATTGCGTGTCAGCTTACGATTAGTTATTGAAACGCAAGCCAGAGCGTTTAAAGATTCTACATGTGAAATTGCTATAAAATAGAACATAATTGTGGACTATACTTATGAAAGGATGAGGGGCAAAGCCTGGGGAAACAGAGAACGTGTATTTCTAACTGCAGGTTTTTTAATTGCAATCAAGAAGTGTTAGGACATCGCTTCTGTGAGTTACGTAACATTGACTCCTTTGTTTACATGCTAGATCTTGTGTGTATTATTGGCTGGCCGGATGAGCCAATAGGAAGCAAGGGAACCTGACGGGCCTCCTGGAATCAGCTGATGCTCCAGGTCCGATCTTGTTCAAGGTAAGTAAGTATATGGGGCTGTCTACAATAATACTTGTTAAATTATTTGGGTTTTACGAAGACTATATATGAAAAGAGAAGGTTTAGATTAGATTTTCACTATAGAGCAACGTGGTATATGAATGTATATAGAAGACGACATGTAGTTATAACGGGCGGCGTCTTATTGAAAAATTGCATTGTAGTTTCTCAGGATTTTTTGTGCATGCAATTTATTTGGTTTGCGTGTTTTCTGTGCATGTTTGTCTGAGGGAAAAAAAAAAAAAAAAAAAAGAAAAAAAAAAAAAAAAAACAAAAAAAAAAAAAAACCTCCATTCATATTGCGTTACTATGGGCCGGCATGAACTAGTGTGAACTAAGGATGAATAATATAGTGGGTCTATGCAGAGGGTGCTACTCTTGGATGTCCCAGGCTGAGAAAAAATTGTATATTAAACGCATTGGGTATATATGATGTTTTAGTTTGTGCAAGATACAAGTAGTCTTGTAATCAACTAATGATGGAACTATGAATGTATTGCAGTTAATTAAATGGAAAAATAAGTCAATAGGGGGAGGGCCCTTAGTATCTATACGCTGGATCGAAGTATAGGTGTAGAGTGCAGGGAGTGTAGGGAAAAAGAAAAATTGGCAAAAATTAAGAAAATAGGGTGAGCGTGAATGACTGGCTAAAAAAAGTCAAAATATTGTATCGATTGCATTACAAAAAGCACATGTTATGTATGCAAAAAATAATGAATGACTTTAGGGACAGACGGAGAGAGATCATTGGCTTGAGGCTGTTGCTCATAAAATATTAATTACTGTACAAATAATAGGATGTATCCTTTGGAATACAGACTAAAGTTTAATACTGGAACATAAGTTCTTTCTTGAGGTTGAGTCCCTGTGGGAACCTCGTTTTTAGTCTGTATATCCAAAAAGCCTCTCGCAGATGAGTTTTATGTTTTAAGTCGCCTCCTCTTTTGGGGAGATGGATTTTTTCTATGGCGAAACATCGGAACAATTTTACTGATCGATTATGATGATGGATAAAATGTTTAGAGGCACTAGAAATGTTTAAGATATTTGCATTTCTTATATAGCTGAGGTGTTCAAGGATCCTAATTTTAAATTTACGGTTTGTGCAGCCTATATATTTTAGTTGGCATTCTATGCATTCGATGATGTAAATAACGGATTCGGAATTGCAATTAATGTAATTTTGGATAGTATAGGTGTCTAATTGTGTAGAGTCACTGAAAGTTTTAGTAGGGTAAGCATATTGGCATACCTTACAGGGGTGCTGTCCACATTTGTAGAACCCTTTGGTTTCCAACCACGTTGATTTGGTCTCGTGTGATGTAAATAGGGATGGTGATAGTGTGCTGCCTATTGATGGAGCTTTTCTTGCTATTATTCTACACCCTTCCTTCAGGATGGACCTCAAGTCGACGTCCTCCATGAGAACAGGTAAGTACCTATCTACTAGATCTTTTATTTCCTCAAACTGGTTACTTTGCTGTAGAACCAAGGTTGGTTGATTGGACTCTGGTTTGGTCGTTTTGTGCTGTTCTAAGAGTAGGGTTCTTGGTTTTTTGGTAATAATGTCTCGGGCTCTGTTGAGGGACCACTGTGGATAGCCTCTCTTACTCAATCTGGTTGTGATACATTCTTGCTCTATATTGAACTGGTTAGTTGATGTGCAATTTCTTTTAGCACGATGAAGTTCTCCTACTGGAATGGCTTTGATTGTATGTCTAGAATGATTACTTGTAGCATGCAAAATGGAGTTGGCTGAAGTGGGTTTCCGGTGCGTTTGAGTTGTAATAATTTGACCTATTTTTCCCTCTAGTTCTAGGTCTAAAAAGACTATTGACGTTTTATCATGGTTGTGGGTAAACTTGAGATTGTAGGGGTTCTGGTTAAGATAGTCGACGAAGTTTGAAATATGCTCAATGGGTCCCTTCCATATTAGCAGGAGGTCGTCGATATAACGTCCATACCACTCAATGTTTGTGCCATGAGGGTTGTTGCTAGAAAAGATGTATAATTCCTCCCACCACGCCATTACCAGGTTTGCAATTGATGGGGAGAATTTGGCTCCCATAGAGACGCCTTTCAGTTGGAGAAAAAATTTTTCATCAAATTGGAAGAAATTGTGCTTCATTAGAAACATAAGTACATTTAGGATATAGGTTTGAAAATTTCTATCGTAAGTACTGTGTGTCTGGAGGTGACTTTCTAAAGCAGTGTAGGCTACATGATGAGGAATTGATGTGTAGAGTGAGACAACATCACAGGTTAACCAGGTATAATCCTCGTTCCAAATTTTATCTTTTAACGAGATGAGGACATTTTTGGTATCTTTTAGAAAACCTGGAGTTTGCTGAGCCAAAGGTTGTAACAAGGTGTCGAGCCATTCTGATAATTTTTCTAATATGGATCCTATCCCTGAGACTATAGGTCTCATTGGTGGGGGATTAATTAGTTTATGGGTTTTAGGTAAAGCGTGAATTATGGGAGTAATGGGTTGTTCAACATATAGATAATTAAATTGTTTCTGATTGATGAAACCCCCTTGGAGACCTTCGTTCAGTAAACTTTTCATTAAGAATTTTATTTTCACTGTTGGATTTGAGTCAAGTTTTTTATAGGTGTTGATATCAGATAGCATGTCGAGTATTGATTTTTGATAATCTGATTTATTCATGATGGCAATTCCTCCGCCTTTGTCTGCCATTTTAATCGTAAGTTCTTTGTTGTCTTTCAAGGTTTTCATTGCTTTTTTCAGGCGGTTGGGCATGTTGGGTTTTGGATGGTTAGTTTTGAGTCTATCTGCTATACTTTGTAATTCTTGTTCAATGATAAATTGAAATCGGTCCATAGATTCGGTTCGTGCATTCACGGGATAGAATTTGGAGTTGGAAGTTATAAAGTTTGAAGCCATCATAACAGTTTGGTCCGTTCTCTCCGGTTGCAGACTTTCAAGGCATGCTAGGGTTCTGAGTTCTTGAAAAGAGAATTCAGACATGAGTTGGTGTTTATGGTTCTTGCAATCCCTATTGGGTTGGCTTGTAAAAGTCGTGGTGGTATTGGGGTCTTCTGTTGTGATGGAATCTTTGAGGAAGTATTTTTTAACAGTTAAATTACGAATAAATTTGTTTATATCTAGCAATGTATTGAACAGATTGAAGTTATTGTTGGGGGCGAAATTAAGGCCCAGAGTGAGGACTTCTTCTTGGTCTGCCGAGAGAGGGAAGGATGATAGATTCGTTATGTTGGAATTTAATAGTGCTGGAACTTTCGCGACCGGAGGTGACGGGTTTGTTCTTGATAGGGTCGATTTGTGCTTCCTCCCGCCCCTCCTGCCTCGTTTTTTGACATTTGTGCGGTAGCTTCTTGTCTATGGTAAGGACGGGAAGAAGTTCCAACATGTTCTTCTTCTGATAGGCCTTCTGCAGAGTCGGGTTCCGTGGAACTGAAGCTTACCCTGCTCGGTATATCTCTATATCGTTTGTATTGTTGGTTGCGTTGTTTTAGAATGGGTCTAGGTCTGGAAAAATTGTGTTCCTTTCGATTCCAGTTATATACTTCGTTGTTCATATAGTCTCGTGTGTCCCGCTGAAACTTTGATTTCTTTGTTTCAGCTATGGAAAGATCTAGTTTGTCGATGTAGGAAGACGTGCGTGTATCCAGCTGTGAAAAGGCAGGTAAGCTTGAGTAGACATCCAGTTCTTTTTTGATGTCCATTATTTTGATTTCCAATTCTTTTAGTTTTTGTTCTTCTTGTCTCGTGATGAGGTTCATTAGCTTGATGGAACAATCAGAAAGAGTTTGGTTCCATTCTGTGTGAAAGTCTTCGGTGTATATAAAGGAGGGCATTTTCTTCAAACGTAGCCCCCTAGGAATCATATTTTTTGAGACGTAGTTTTTGAGGGTAGTGAGATCCCACCATAGTTTTGCCTGTTGTGCCAGGTGTTTCTCCAAGTTGTGGAATGAGGCTTCCAAATCCGGGTTTCTTTCAGAGGTGTTGCCACTGCTGCCAAAAACTTTTGCGGCCAGTTCAGATCTTGTTAACTGAGCCTCGTTTGACATGTTGAGCGTAGTCTCAAGAAATTATATAATTATTATATTGTATATTTCTTGTAACACATATACATTGGGTATCTCTCCAAATGTGCGGGAATTGGTGAGAAGAAGTTGTAAAAACAATGGGAAGATTATTAGCCAGAGTATAATATACAAAATTGTTGAGGATCTTAATTTGCATAGACGATTGATTAAATCCCTGTAGACATATTATCGTGACAGACTTGCATTAAAACTTCTCCTGTTGCACAAAAAATTCAAAGCAGGAAGGTTGTACACATGTGTAAACAGATTGGTTCTTTTAGTCCTGAATAGGGCATGTGTATATAACAAGGGTGAGCACGTAAGGCAAAGCCGAAAGCTCAGACAGAAGGTATATAGAGAAGAAGTCCTCCAGCTCACCTGACACTTGCTGTATGTGTCGCGGTCATCGCACGGGCTCTCGTGTCGGCACACGATTGGTATAGACAGGCAGAGGCAAAGGGGTTGAGTCCAGCGCTGAAGAGGATAAAAAGGAAACTAGTTCCAAGTTTACTAGATATTCGATTAAAAAGGTCCAATAAGTTGGAGTCCTGGTGTGCAAACGGGAGTAAATAACGATCCAGTCCTGAAGCCTACGCGTTTCAGACGTTAGGCACGTCCTTAATCATGGCTGTTAAAGTTTTGGATACTAGGGCCCCGGTTTTTATATGCATGAGTTCCGGTTTGTGCAGCTGGTTGGACTTAATTGCGTGTCAGCTTACGATTAGTTATTGAAACGCAAGCCAGAGCGTTTAAAGATTCTACATGTGAAATTGCTATAAAATAGAACATAATTGTGGACTATACTTATGAAAGGATGAGGGGCAAAGCCTGGGGAAACAGAGAACGTGTATTTCTAACTGCAGGTTTTTTAATTGCAATCAAGAAGTGTTAGGACATCGCTTCTGTGAGTTACGTAACATTGACTCCTTTGTTTACATGCTAGATCTTGTGTGTATTATTGGCTGGCCGGATGAGCCAATAGGAAGCAAGGGAACCTGACGGGCCTCCTGGAATCAGCTGATGCTCCAGGTCCGATCTTGTTCAAGGTAAGTAAGTATATGGGGCTGTCTACAATAATACTTGTTAAATTATTTGGGTTTTACGAAGACTATATATGAAAAGAGAAGGTTTAGATTAGATTTTCACTATAGAGCAACGTGGTATATAAATGTAGATAGAAGACGACATGTAGTTATAACGGGCGGCGTCTTATTGAAAAATTGCATTGTAGTTTCTCAGGATTTTTTGTGCATGCAATTTATTTGGTTTGCGTGTTTTCTGTGCATGTTTGTCTGAGGGAAAAAAAAAAAAACCTCCATTCATATTGCGTTACTATGGGCCGGCATGAACTAGTGTGAACTAAGGATGAATAATATAGTGGGTCTATGCAGAGGGTGCTACTCTTGGATGTCCCAGGCTGAGAAAAAATTGTATATTAAACGCATTGGGTATATATGATGTTTTAGTTTGTGCAAGATACAAGTAGTCTTGTAATCAACTAATGATGGAACTATGAATGTATTGCAGTTAATTAAATGGAAAAATAAGTCAATAGGGGGAGGGCCCTTAGTATCTATACACTGGATCGAAGTATAGGTGTAGAGTGCAGGGAGTGTAGGGAAAAAGAAAAATTGGCAAAAATTAAGAAAATAGGGTGAGCGTGAATGACTGGCTAAAAAAAGTCAAAATATTGTATCGATTGCATTACAAAAAGCACATGTTATGTATGCAAAAAATAATGAATGACTTTAGGGACAGACGGAGAGAGATCATTGGCTTGAGGCTGTTGCTCATAAAATATTAATTACTGTACAAATAATAGGATGTATCCTTTGGAATACAGACTAAAGTTTAATACTGGAACATAAGTTCTTTCTTGAGGTTGAGTCCCTGTGGGAACCTCGTTTTTAGTCTGTATATCCAAAAAGCCTCTCGCAGATGAGTTTTATGTTTTAAGTCGCCTCCTCTTTTGGGGAGATGGATTTTTTCTATGGCGAAACATCGGAACAATTTTACTGATCGATTATGATGATGGATAAAATGTTTAGAGGCACTAGAAATGTTTAAGATATTTGCATTTCTTATATAGCTGAGGTGTTCAAGGATCCTAATTTTAAATTTACGGTTTGTGCAGCCTATATATTTTAGTTGGCATTCTATGCATTCGATGATGTAAATAACGGATTCGGAATTGCAATTAATGTAATTTTGGATAGTATAGGTGTCTAATTGTGTAGAGTCACTGAAAGTTTTAGTATCGTTATTTACTCCCGTTTGCACACCAGGACTCCAACTTATTGGACCTTTTTAATCGAATATCTAGTAAACTTGGAACTAGTTTCCTTTTTATCCTCTTCAGCGCTGGACTCAACCCCTTTGCCTCTGCCAGTATAATGCCCGCATAGTGCCCCACACACAGTATAATGCCCCCATAGTGCCCCACACACACAGTATAATGCCCCCATAGTGCCCCACACACACAAAGTATAATGCCCCCATAGTACTCTTCACAAACACAGTATAATGCCCCCATAGTGCCCCACACACACACACACACACACACACACACACACACACACACACACACACACACAGTATAATGCCCCCATAGTGCCCCACGCACACAGTATAATGCCCCTATAGTACTCTTCACAAACACAGTATAATGCCCCATAGTGCCCTTCACAAACACAGTATAATGCCCCCATAGTGCCCACACACAGTATAATGCCCCCATAATGCCCACACACAGTATAATGCCCCCATAGTGCCCACACACAGTATAATGCCCCCATAATGCCCACACACAGTATAATGCCCCCATAGTGCCCACACACAGTATAATGCCCCCATAGTGCCCACACACAGTATAATGCCCCCATAGTGCCCACACACAGTATAATGCCCCCATAATGCCCACACACAGTATAATGCCCCCATAGTGCCCACACAGTATAATGTCCCCATAGTGCCCTTCACACAGTATTATGCCTCCATAGTGCCCCACACACAGTATAATGTCCCCATAGTGCCCCACACACACAGTATAATGCCCCCATAGTGCCCCACACACACAGTATAATGCTCCCATAGTGCCCAATACACAGTATAATGCCCCCACAGTGCCCCACACACACAGTATAATGCCCGCATAGTGCCCCACACACAGTATAATGCCCCCATAGTGCCCCACACACACAGTATAATGCCCCCATAGTGCCCCACACACACAGTATAATGCTCCCATAGTGCCCAACACACACAGTATAATGCCCGCATAGTGCCCCACACACAGTATAATGCCCCCATAGTGCCCCACACACACAGTATAATGCCCCCATAGTGCCCCACACACACACAGTATAATGCCCCCATAGTACTCTTCACAAACACAGTATAATGCCCCCATAGTGCCCCACACACACACACACACACACACACACAGTATAATGCCCCCATAGTGCCCCACACACACAGTATAATGCCCCTATAGTACTCTTCACAAACACAGTATAATGCCCCATAGTGCCCTTCACAAACACAGTATAATGCCCCCATAGTGCCCACACACAGTATAATGCCCCCATAATGCCCACACACAGTATAATGCCCCCATAGTGCCCACACACAGTATAATGCCCCCATAATGCCCACACACAATATAATGCCCCCATAGTGCCCACGCACAGTATAATGCCCCCATAGTGCCCACACACAGTATAATGCCCCCATAGTGCCCACACACAGTATAATGCCCCCATAATGCCCACACACAGTATAATGCCCCCATAGTGCCCACACAGTATAATGTCCCCATAGTGCCCTTCACACAGTATTATGCCTCCATAGTGCCCCACACACAGTATAATGTCCCCATAGTGCCCCACACACACAGTATAATGCCCCCATAGTGCCCCACACACACAGTATAATGCTCCCATAGTGCCCAACACACAGTATAATGCCCCCACAGTGCCCCACACACACAGTATAATGCCCGCATAGTGCCCCACACACAGTATAATGCCCCCATAGTGCCCCACACACAGTATAATGCCCCCATAGTGCCCCACACACACACACACACAGTATAATGCCCCCATAGTACTCTTCACAAACACAGTATAATGCCCCCATAGTGCCCCACACACACACACACACACACACACACACACACACACACACACACACACACACACAGTATAATGCCCCCATAGTGCCCCACACACACAGTATAATGCCCCTATAGTACTCTTTACAAACACAGTATAATGCCCCATAGTGCCCTTCACAAACACAGTATAATGCCCCCATAGTGCCCACACACAGTATAATGCCCCCATAATGCCCACACACAGTATAATGCCCCCATAGTGCCCACACACAGTATAATGCCCCCATAGTGCCCACACACAGTATAATGCCCCCATAGTGCCCACACACAGTATAATGCCCCCATAGTGCCCACACACAGTATAATGCCCCCATAATGCCCACACACAGTATAATGCCCCCATAGTGCCCACACACAGTATAATGCCCCCATAGTGCCCCACACACAGTATAATGCCCCCATAGTGCCCACACACAGTATAATGCCCCCATTGTGCCCCACACACAGTATAATGCCCCCATAGTGCCCCACACAAAGTATAATGCCCCCATAGTGCCCACACACAGTATAATGCCCCCATAGTGCCCACACAAAGTATAATGCCCCCATAGTGCTCACACACAGTATAATGCCCCCATAGTGCCCACACACAGTATAATGCCCCCATAGTGCCCACACAAAGTATAATGCCCCCATAGTGCCCACACACATTATAATGCCCCCATAGTGCTCACACACAAAGTATAATGCCCCCATAGTGCCCACACACATTATAATGCCCCCATAGTGCTCACACACAAAGTATAATGCCCCATAGTGCCCCACACACATTATAATGCCCCCATAGTGCCCACACACAGTATAATGCCCCCATAGTGCCCACACACAGTATAATCCCCCCATAGTGCCCACACAGAATGTCTCATAGCGCCCCCACACACAGTATAATGCCCACATAGTGCCCCCCCACACAGTATAATGTCCCCATAGTGCCCCACACACAGAATAATTCCCCATAGTGTTCCACACACAGTATAATGCCAGCCATACTGCCCCACACGAAGTATAATGTCCCCATAGTGCCCCACACACACAGAATAATCCCCCAATATGTTCCCACACAGAATGTCTCATAGCACCTCCACACACAGTATTATGCCCCCATAGTTCTCCCCCCCCCCCCACACAGTATAATGCCCCCACACAGAAACAGTGCACCAAAAAAATAACCAAATTCTCATCTCTCCCTGTTACCACAATGAATACAGTAGATTCCTCTGCAGGTCTCCACAGTGGCGGATTAAGTAGACCAGAGGCCCTGGACTGTTACCCAAACGTAGGTCCCCCTTCTCCACCGCCGCCCTGCCGTAACTTTTGTTAACACTTTCTTTTTATGCAAACATTAACAAATGGGTTTTGCGATTCCCCTTGTCACAGGACTGTGTCCCTACATACTGACAGTCTCCAAGCATCGCTGACAGTATCACACTGTGCAGGGACACATCATTCTGACAAGGGGAACGGTAACACCAATTTGTCTATCAGTTCTGGACTGCACAAGTACTTTTTGTGAAATACCAGGATTTCCTATAATAAACATGTCAGGAAAGGTAGAACCGATAAAAACAAGGGGACATATACAAAACCACCGAAAAAGGCCATACTTACAAATGGACACAGCCAGGTCAGAAACGCTGATGAAGGAGTGAGCAGGTGCTTTAAATAATAATAGCCACTCCCACTAGTCTTGAGGGGAGTGGTGTGTGGTGCATGGGATGTGTAGTAAGAAATAATAA